>NC_052082.1:36722359-36801534 GCF_015852505.1 Tachyglossus aculeatus
TTCATTCATTCATTCAATCGGATTTACTGAGCGCTTACTGTGTGCAGAGCATTGTACTAAGCGCTTGTGGCGGCCAGGAGGATGAACTCGGTCTTCTCCGGGAGGATAAAGAACAGCTGTGTTACACAACTATTGTAAGGAATTGTCCTCTCCCCAGTGATGTTTGCGGCTAGGAATCTGGGAATGCAGGAGGACATGAAGATCTCCAGGAAGGAGAAAATGTGCAGGAGGAAGTACATGGGAGAGCAGAGACAGGAGTCAAGAAGGGAGAGGGTGACGATGGTCAGGTTTCTGGTGAAGTTCAGAACATAGGTAGAGAGGAGAAAGGGGGCAGATCAGAATACATTGCTGAGGGTCATGATCTGCTCTAAAGTAATGCATTCATTCATTTAATCAATTCAATCAATCAATTGAGCACTTACTGTGCGAAGAGAACTGTACTAAGCGCCTTGTAAGTACAGGTTGGCAACATGTAGAGATGGTTCCTACCCAACAATGAGCTCACAGTCTAGAAGGGAGAGACAGACAACAAATAAAACATGTAGACAGGTGTCAAAATCGTCAGAATAAATAGAATTGAAGCTATATGCATATCATTAACAAAATAAATAGAATAGTAAATATGTACAAGTGAAATATGTAGAACAATACATCTGTACAGATATATATATATATACAAGTGCTGTTGGGCGGGGAAGAAGGTATGGCGGGGGGATGGGAAGGAGGAGAGGAAAAAGGGGGCTCAGTCTGGGAAGGCCTCTCTCCATCAAATCGCCCCCACCTACCTCACCTCCCTTCTTTCCTTCTACAGCTCAACCCTCACCCTCCGCTCCTCTAGAGTGTCTCAGTGGAAAGAGCCCGGGCTTTGGAGTCAGAGGTCACGGGTTCAAATCTTAACTCCGCCAATTGTCAGCTGTGTGACTTTAGTCAGGTCACTTAACTTCTCTGGGCCTCAGGTACCCCATCTGTAAAATAGGGATGAAGACTGTGAGCCCCACGTGGGACAGCCTCATCACCTTGTAACCTCCCCAGAGCATAGAACAGTGCTTTGCACATAGTAAGCGCTTAATAAATGCCATCATTATTATCTTCTAGACTGTGAGCCCGCTGTTGGGTAGGGACCGTCTCTATATGTTGCCAACTTGTACTTCCCAAGCACTTAGTACAGTGCTTAGCACACAGTAAGCGCTCAATAAATGCGATTGAATGAATGAATGAATGAATGAATGCCGCTAACCGCCTCACTGTGCCTCATTCTCGCCTGTCCCACCGTCGACACCCGGCCCACGTCCTCCCCCTGGCCTGGAATGCCCTCCCTCCACACATCCGCCAAGCAAGCTCTCTTCCTCCCTTCAAAGCCCTATTGAGAGCTCACCTCCTCCAGGAGGCCTTCCCAGACTGAGCCCCCTCCTTCCTGTTCCCCTCCTCCCCCTCCCCCCGCCTTACCTCCTTCCCCTCCCCAAAGCACCTGTATATATTTATTACTCTATTGATTTTACTTATACATATTTACTATTCTGTTTATTTAATTGTGTTAATAGGTTTTGCTTTGTTGTCTGTCTCCCCCTTCTAGACTGTGAGCCCGCTGTTGGGTAGGGACCGTCTCTATATGTTGCCAACTTGTACTTCCCAAGCGCTTAGTACTGTGCTCTGCACACAGTAAGCGCTCAATAAATACGATTGAATGAATGAATGAATGAATGAATGAATGAGGAGGTGAGCTCTCAGTAGGGCTTTCAAGGGAGGAAGAGGGCTAGCCTGGCGGATGTGTGGAGGGAGGGCATTCCAGGCCAGGGGAAGGACGTGGGTCGTTGGTGGGACAGGTGAGAACGAGGCACAGTGAGGTGGTTAGCGGCAGAGGAGCAGAGGGTGTGGACTGGGTTGTAGAAGGAGAGAAGGGAGGTGAGGTAGGAGGGGGCGAGGTGATGGAGAGCCTTGAAGCCGAGAGTGAGAAGTTTTGCTAGATTTATAGGTAAAGGATGAACTATGGCTTCTCATGACTATTTTGCAACTTCTACCAGAGATGCAAATCGAAATTCAAAAAAAATTCTGCCTCAACCAAGAAAACAACCCAAGAACTTTGCAGAGACTGTGACCTACCCGATTTGCTTGTATCCACGAGAGGCAGAGATATCTATGAAGGTAAAGAAAATGTTTCATAAACCCTCTTTTCAGTACAAATGTCTACTGAAATATAACACCTTCCCCTGCTTCTCTGGAAGATGGACCAACCAACCAACCAACCAATGAATCTATTTATAGAGCACTATAATGTGTAGAGCGCTGTGCTTGGAAAGAGTTAATAAAATGAGCAGATATGATCCCTGCCCTTATGGAGCTTAGTGTGGGAGAACAAACATTGTCATCAAATCGACAAATGGAAGAAGGAAAGAGGATGTGTGCATGAGTTACAATTAATAGAGTGTGTGAGATATGGATAGAGAAGCAGCATAGCTCAATGGATAGAGCATGAGCCTGGGAGTCAGAAGTCATAGGTTCTAGTCCCGGCTCTGCCACTTACCTTCTGTGTGACCTTGGGCAAGTCACTCAGCTTCTCTGTGCCTAAATTACCTCATCTGTAAAATGGGGAGCGAGGCTGTGAGCCCCATGTGAACAGTGACTGTGTCCAACCCAATTTGCGTCCATCCACTCCAGTGCTTAGTACACTGCCTGGCACCTAGTAAGTGCTTAACAAATACCGTAATTATTATTATTATTATTATTATTATTATTATTATTATTATTATTATCACTATTATTATTATTACTGATAGTGAGTACCTAAATGCTTAAGTGGGACAGAAGTGCTGAAATGGCAGTCATAGGGGATATAAAGTGGGGATATCAGTGATCAATCAGGAAAGACTTCCTGGAGGAGATGTGATTTCCACAGGGTTTGGATGATGGGGAGAGTAGTGGTGTGCCAGATGTGGAAAGGGAGAGTTCCAGGTAGAAGGAAGGGTGCTGGCAGGGGGAGAGATGAGGACAAAGGTGAAAGCTGTAAAAATCACGATCTTTTTCCTACACGGAACAGGGATATGCAGATGGTTAAACACAGGGTTCTGAACTGTGGTTTCTCAGTAGATGTGTGCTGTATTCTCTCAGGAGAGCCTTATCGAGACAAAGGAATCCCTCAGGGCCTGAAGCCACCCAGCCTGAGTTTACAACAGAAAATACGAATTAGGATTGGTGGAAGCTCTTGTTCTCTGGGTAGCTGTGGGGCTCACTCAAGTATAGCTCTAGGCTTCAAGCTCCGAGGAACCTCGTTCCAACCCCACCCCAACAGAGACTTATGTTCCAACCGAACTAATCATTCCCTTAGTGCCTCATTAGTCACTTCTGAACGTTTATGTCTCAGGAGACATAAACTACCTCTAACAGAACAATGGAATGATGAACTGTTCCTGTGTGGGTTTGATCACTCCAGAATGATTGCTTTCGAGAAGCAGCAAGGCCCAGATCAAAGAGTAAGAGCTTCAGGGTCAGAGAACCTGGGTTTTAATCATTTGTCTGCTGGCTGACCTTGGACAAGTCACTTAACTTCTTTGTGCCTTAGTCCTTTGTCTGCAAAATGGATATTCTGTACCTGTTCTTCCCCCTATTTAGACTGTGAGCCTTGATTACCTGGTGTCTACCCCTGCATTTAGTACAGTATTTGGCACATAGTAATAGCTTCACAACAATAATAATGATGATGATGGTATTCGTTAAGCACTTACGAATACAGTGGCAGGCACTGTACTAAGCGCTGGAGTGGATACAAGCAAATCGAGTTGGACACAGTCCCTGTCCCACTTGGGACTCACAGTCTCAATCCCCATTTTACAAATGAGGTAACTGAGGCCCAGAGAAGTGAAGTGACTTGCCCAAGGCCACACAGCAAGTAGTGTATCGAGGATTGGAACCCAGGTCCTTCTGACTCCCAGGCCCGTGCTCTATCCACTATGCCATGCTGCTTCTCAATACCAACTACTTAATAATCAAATACCAAATAACAAATGCCACTATTGTTATTGTCATTATTGTTGTTATTATTAATAATATTTCACTGTTAGAGAGTTGTAAAGAATTTGGTGCCGGGTCACTCAGAACTATTTTACATCCAATCTCCCCTCAAGATAGAAGCAATGTGCAACTAGTCAATCAATGGAAAGTACTGAACACTTACTGTGTGTGTACAGAGAGCTGTAGTGAGCACTTGGGAGAGGACAATGGAGGTAGAAGACATGGTCTCCACGCTCAAATGGATTACAGTCTGTCAAAGTATTGAATGAGTGTTTATTGTGTTTGGAGCACTCTACTGAAAGCTTGGGAGAATATAATGGAAAAAACCACAATCCTTGCCCACAAAGAGCTTACAGTCTAGTGGGGGAGATAGGTACGAAAGTAATTTATAAACGAAGAAAGTGGTCTTATAGTAGAGTAGGTAATCAGGTATGTACTAAAGTGTAATGAGAAGAGGTGAGTACAAAAAGGCTGAAAAAGAGAATAGTGATGATGTGACCTAGGAAAAAGAAAATTAACTGGGATAGGCATCCTGGAATTTAAATAATAATAATAGTAGTATTTGTTAAGCACTTACTCTGCACCAGGCACTGTACCAAACACAGGGGTGGATACAAGCAAATCAGGTTGGACATAGTCCCTATCCCAGGTGGGGCTTATAGTCTTAATCCCCATTTTACAAATGAGGTAACTGAGGCACAGAGAAGTGAAGTGACTTGCCCAAGATCCAAGAGCAGACAAGAGCCAGAGCTGGGATTAGAACCCAGCTCCTTCTGACTCCCATGCCCATGCTCTATCCACAAGGCAATACTGCTTCTCTCAAAGGGCTTGGAATATGGGGAGAGCTGTGGACCAGTGGATTTGAAGTGGGAGGGGATTCCAGGCAGGAGGAAGTTTCACGGGACAGAGACTGTAGACAAGAGAGTTGGGAACATATCACATGAGAAGGTGTGCTTGTGAGGGAAAGGAGAGTGTGAGCTGAATCTAGTAGGAGAACGGAGTGGACATATAATAATGAAATATTGTTATAATGGAACATGGCATTCATTGAGCAGTTATATGTCAAGTACTATTTTAAGCACTAGGGTGCATGAAAATTAATCAGATCGGACACGGTAGTTGTCCCACATAGGGTTCACAGCCTAAGTATTGAACTCCTATTTTTCAGATGAAGAAACTGAAGCACAGAGAAGTTAAGTGGCTTGCCCAAGGTCTCACAGCAACAAGTGGCAGAGCTGGGTTTAGAACCCCGGTTCTCTGACTCCCAGGCACATGTTCTTTGCACTAAACCAAGCTCTGACAAGGGGTGTGTGTGTGTGTGTGTGTGTGTGTGTGTGTGTGTGTGTGTGTGTGTGCCTATGTATGTGTATGCATGAGGAGCAAAGACCATGTTAAGTTGGCAACAGAAGTGGTAATAGCACTAGTATGATGAAAATGGTATTTGATAAGTGTTTTCTAAGTACATGCATTGTACAAAGCACTGGGATAAGTACAAGATAATCAGGTTGGACATAGCACAGGTGCCACATGAAACCCATAGTCTTAATCCCCATTCTACAGAAGAGATAACTGAGGTCCAGAGAAGTGAAGTGACTTGCCCAAGGTTTCACAGGAGACAAGTGGTGGAGCCGGGATTAGAACCCAGGTCTTTCTGACTCCCAGGCCTATGCCCTATACACCGGGCCATACTGTTTCTCATCAGTGCTACTGCTATTACTACTACTACTATTATTAATAATAATATAATAATAAGAATGATGGTATTTGTTAAGCACCAACTATGTGTGAAGCACTGTTCTAAGGGCTGGGGGATACAAGGTGATTAGGTTGTCCCACGTGATGCTCACCACTTTAAACCCCATTTTCCAGGTGAGGTAACTGAGGCACAGAGAAGTTAAGTGACTTGCCCAAAGTCACACAGTAGACAAATGGCAGAGCTGGGATTAGAACCCATGACCTCTGACTCCCAAGGCTGGGCTCTTTCCACTGAGCCATGCTGTACTACTACTACTACTACTATTCCTACTGCTGCTGCTGCTACTAGTACTAAATAGCTCTTATTATGATTACTACTAATAGTATAGTTACTAGCATTACTAGTAATACTAGTAACTGTTCTATTAGTAGGATTTATAATAGTAGTCTAGTCGCCTGTTGGCAAACCTGTGCTCCAAGTTACCATTGCCTGCAGTCAATGCCAGTTGCTGGGGCAGCTCAGAGTCAATTACTGAGGCCTGGGAGAAAGAGCAAGGCCACCTGATAGAAGAAAGGGACAGTGGACCCGGTGTTTCAGCAAGTATATGAGTTCCTGGGGTAGGGAGTGAAGGGGAAGCTAACCAGGAAAATCGAAAGTAGCAGTAGAAAGTAGTAGAGTTCAGAAATGAAAAAGCTATACAGAATGTATCAGGTACCCAACAAAACTTTAGGCAAAGAGAAGGGCGTGGACTTCCTATATTAACACTTCCAGGCATAAGAGCTAATGAAGACCCTCATCATTATTGTTATTAGCAGTAATAATAATAATAATGATAGTATTTCTCAAGTTTTTACTATGTTCCAGGCACTGTACTAAGCACTGCGGTGAGAAGCAGCATGGCGTAGTGGATAGAGCACGGGTCTGGGGGTCAAAAGGTCATGTGTTCTAACTCCAGCAATGCCATTTGTCTGCTGTGTGAAGTCGCTTTGCTTCTCTGGGCCTTTGCTACCTCATCAGACTGTGAGCCCATCTTCTAGACCATGAGGCCGTTGTTGGGTAGACCATGACCATCTCTATATGTTGCTGATTTGTACTTCCCAAGTGCTTAATACAGTGATCTGCACACAGTAATCGCTCAATAAATAAGATTGAATGAATTAACAAATCTGTAAAATGGGGATTGAGACTGTGAGCCCCATGTCGGGTGGGGACAGTGTCCAAACCGATATGCTTTTCTCCACTCCAGCACTTGGTAAAGTGCCTGGCACATAGTAAGTGCTTAGCAAATATGACCATTTCATAAATTAGATGACTGAGACCCAGAGAAGTGAAGTGACTTACCCAAAATCACAAAGCGATGAGTGGCAGAGTCAGGATGAGAACCCAGCTCCTTCTGATTCCCAGGCCCATGCTTTATCCACGAGGAAACGCTGTTTCTCTTATCATTCATGCATAGCATCCCTAGAACTGAGGAGGAATGGTTTATCATTTTGTTGAAAATATAAAGGAGCCACGATCAGAGATTAGGGACAGGATAACAACACTTTCTACTGAGCATTCTCCCCAACATCTGCAGCATGAGACTTCCTTAATCCTTGGAAATGCTAGTGAGCCCGCTGTGGGGTAGGGACCATCTCAGTATGTTGCCAACCTGTACTTCCCAAGCGCTTAGTACAGTGCTCTACACACAGTAAGTGCTCAATAAATACGATTGAATGAATGAATGGTGACTGTGGTAGCCATGGCTGTGACTTCGGGTATGTCATGAACTCCAGATCACAGAGAACCTGAAATTCTGCTCCTCTAGTCACAGCTCCCTAATGACTTTTTTTTTCATTTCGTGTTATGTGTATTTGTCCTTGTCTCTAATGCTGTCTTAATGTGTTATTGTTTCATTGCTCTCGTTATGTGTCTCAAGTACTCTCCCCCATCTTTATTCACAGATTGTGAGCCTCTCAAGGGACAGGATCTGTGCCTAATTCCCTCTTGTGTACTCTTTCCCAGTGCTTAGTACAGTGCTCTGCATATAGTAAGTGCTTAATAAATGCTATTTCTAGTACTAGTAGTAATCAAGATAATACTACTAGCAGTATTTAATATACTGCTATCATAATACTGGTCTAAGGACATCTTCCTTATCCCCAAACCTGTCGCAAACCAGAAGACAACATTAATCAATGAAAATTATTGAGCATTTACAGTGCAGAACACTGTACTAAAGCACTTTGGAGAGTACAGTACAACATGGTTGGCAGAGAACTTCCCTGCTCACATTCAAACAATTAGTCAATCAATGGTATTTACTGAGTGCTTACTGTGTGCAGAGCACTGAACTAAGTGGCTAGGAGAATACAACGGAGTTGGTAGAAACGTTCCCTACCCACATTTATCAGTCGATAGTACTTATTGAGTGTTTACTTTGTGCAGAGCACTGTACTCAGCGCTTGGGAGAGGACAATACAACACATTTGGTAGGTGTTTTCCCTACCCACAGTGAACTCTCAGTCTAGAGACCAGTTTAACTTATTTCTTTCCCTCAGCCTATGCTCAAACCTGCCCCTTTTCCTTACTTTACAGTTTGTAAATCAGTAAGATACCTAGAATATTTTATAAGCACTATAATAAGAATAGATATATTACTATGTGGTATAGATAATATAATACAAGTAATTGCGGTATTTGTTAAGTGCGAACTATATGTCAAGCATTATACTGAGTCCTGGGGTACATAAAAGATAATCGGGTCCCTTTTAGGGCCCCCAGTCTCAGTAGGAGGGAGAACTGATGTTGAATCCCCATTTTGCTCCTATTGTCTGCCAAGCACTGGGATAGGTACATTGGACACAGTGTCTGGTCTATCTGAGGCTTACAGTCTAAGAGAGAGGGAGAGCAAAAATGAAATCCTTGCCTTGGAGGAGTTTACAATATAATGGATTGCTGGACTTCTGCCCACAGTGTATGAAAGAAACCAAGATTCCAGGCAACATATGAGTTTAAAACACAGAGAATAATAACAATAGTATTGTATTGTAGTATTACTATGTGCAATAGTAATACAATAGTATTACTATGGACCAAGCACTGGTCTAAACTATGGGGTATATGCAAATTAATCAGGTTGGACACAGTTCCTGTCCCACATGGAGCGCACCCTTGTATTCCCCATTTTGCAAATAAGGTAACAGAGGCTCAGAGAAGTGAAGTAACTTTCCCAAGGTCACACGGCAGGCACATGGCAGAGCCGAGATTAGAACCTAGGTCCTTCTGACTTCCAGGCCCATGCTCTATCCACTAGGCCACGATGCTTGCTGAAAGCAATGATGTTTGAATGAAAACTATAGATTGATTTATCAATCAATAATATCTGTTGAGCACTTACCGTATACTAGGCACTGTACTAAGCACTTAGCACATGAGGAAACTGGAGCACAGAAAGATTAAGTGGCTTTCCCGAGACCGCACAGAAGGCCAGTGGCAGATATTGGGGGGGGCGGGGGGCTTCTGTACTAAGCACTTGGGAGAGTATAATATAATAAATACAGTCCCTCCCAAAGCGAAAGTACAGTCTAGATGGGGAGACAGACATTAATATCAATAAATATATTGCAGATATGTACATATGTGTTCTGGGACTGGGCAGGTGAAAAAGGTAGCAAATCAGGGTGACGCAGAAAGGGGTGGGAGAAGAGGAAATGAGGGCTTAGCTGAGGAAGGCCACTTGGAGGAGATGTGCTTTACATGTAGCAGTGCATTCTATGTGGAGTTGAAGATATACAGTGAGGGTGAGAATTGAATATTTCAATGATAAAGCAACTGGCTAGATTGTCATGACTGAGATTGTAAGTTAGGGAAGAATTCTTTGGAACAGCATCATAATAATAATATGAAGATAATTATGGTATTTATTAAGCGCTTACTATGTGCCAAGCACTGTTCTAAGTACTGTAGTAGATGCAAGGTAATCAGGTTGTCCCATGTGGGGCTCACAGTCTTCATCCCAAATTTACAGATGAGGTAGCTGAGGCACAGAAAAGTGAAGTGTCTTGCCCAAGGCCATACAGTAGACCAGTGATGGAGGCGGGATTAGAACCCATGTCCTCTGACTCCCAAGCCCGTGCTCTTGCCACTAAACTACGGTCTCCTGACAGCTGATTGGATGTGCATGTCTAACTCCAGCCTTGACCATGAAAGGCAGGTAAAAAGAACCCAGAGAGAGAGCTGGAAGTCTGTACCTACAAGCACTTGGATGTCCTTAAACTCACCAAAATTCTCACGGCAACGAAGAAGTTAATGCGCTGTGACCTTGGACTAGTCACTTCACTTCTCTGTGCCTAAATTAACTTATCTGTAAAATGGGGATTAAGAGTGTGAACGCTTAGTGAGCTAGGAACTGTGTCTAACCAGATTCACGTGTATCTATCCCAGAGTTTAGAACGCAGCTTGGCACATAGTAAGAGCTTAACAAGGACAATAGTAATACTACTACTAATAATAAATGTATGTAAGAGAGGCAGCGGGGCTGGGGCAGGATAGTGAATGGAGCTGCGGGTAGAAGGGTGGGGAGAAGTGAGGGCGTGGCAGTTGACAGAAGGAGCGTAGTCTTAGAGAGGGCAGGGAAGGTAGAGAGTGGGATCAGGAGCGGGAGGGTTAAAGTGAGGTCTGGAGGAGGGAGGACTGGTACATCCAAACCATTTTAAAATGGCCGCCCCACAGCCGTGAAGCAGATGAAGCCGGTGGGTCACTGACAAATAACCAAGATGGACAACTCATTTTCATCTACGCAGTTGCTCGGGAGGTTCTCCCCGTGCACCGCACGCCAGTGTTACGGGCCACATGGTCCCCAGTGGGTAAGTCACATGGGGCAGGGCCACAACCCCACCCAAGTTCCCCAAGATCCCCAGCGGTGCCAGAACCCCGGGGAGCCACGCCCGAACAGGACTTATTGAGGCCCCTCAGCCCAACGTGTGACCCGTCCCCCAGGGGAAGTCCCGCAGGAGCAGCAGGGAGCTTATCCAGAAAGGCCTGGATCACCAAAAGCCCGACACGCTCCAAGCAGGAAGCAAGAAGAGCCCGGACCCCGCACAGCTCCCGGAGATCCTCCTGTGGCCGACGTCTGGGAGCTGAGGCGATGGTTGAAGGACAACAGAGACCAGAGCCCGCTCGCTTCAGTCTGACCAGTGAGTCGTGGGGGAAGAACACGGATGGGTTGGGGTCTTACAGGGGAGATGGCGGTGACAGAGAACTAGAATCTCCTCACGTTTCCATGTGTAAAACGGATCTCGCCCCACGGCGTCTCCATGGCTCTCGATCTGCTGGATATACTGGGTGGGTGATGGGGATGGACGGGGAAGGATCGGTGAATAACGTTCTGGGTGGCCAATAGATCATATTTCTTGAGCTTCTCAAGTGCTCAGGAGAGTAAATTATATGATTGGCAGACATATTCCCTGCTCGTAAGGAGCATACAGTCTAGAAGGGGATACAAACATTAATAACAATACATAAATTATGGATCTATACATAAGTGCCATGGGATCGAGAGAGCAGTGAAGAAAGAGGGGAAATTCAAGTGAAGGGCGACACAGAAAGGAGTGAGGGAAGAGGAAATTGGGACTTAGTCGGGGAAGGCCTCTTGGAGGAGATTTGATTTTAATAACACTTTGAAGGTGGGGAGAGTGAATGTCTGTCGGATACGAAGAGGGAGTACATTCCAGGCAGGAGACAGGACGTGGACGAGAGGTAGATGGAGGGAGAGATGAGATGGAGGTACGATGAATAGATTGGCATTGGAGGAGCGAAGTGTGCGGGCTGGCTTGTAGTAGTAGAGTAGCCAGTTAAGATAGGAGGGAGCAAGGTGATTGTGAGCTTCAACGATGATGGTGAGGAGTTTCTGTATGACGCAGAAGTGGACGGACAACTTCTGCAGGTTCCAGAGGAGTGGGGAACCATGGTCAGAGCTGGTAATGTCTGCGTCTCAGTGGTGTTTACTAAGGACCTGCTATCTGAAGAGCACCGTACTTAGTTCTGAGGAAGAGAACAATGCATTAGACACGGTCCTTTGAGAGGGCAGTCACTGACAACTAGATGAGAATGAAGCTCACATGGGAGATAAAAGGCTCTCCTACCCCAGATTTGCCAGGAAACAGTAGGCTACATCTGGTGAGAGTTCATTTATTTGGTTGCAGTCAGCACAGAGATGTGCACATAGTAAGTGTTCAACATATTTGATCGATTGAATGATTTGGGTTTCCTTCTGCCTAAAGGTAGAAGGTTAAGAGGGGCAGCTTCTCATGGTCACCCAGTACGAACATTTGGCTCATTTAAAACCAACCTACTCACTGTATTTTGGTCTCATCTATCCCGCTACTGACCCCCAGCCCATGCCCTTTCACTGGCCTGGAACTCCCTCCCTCTTCTTATAATAACATAATGATGGCATTTGATAGCACTGTTCTAAGCGCTGGCGTAGATACAAGGTTAGGAGGTTGGACACAGTCCCTGTTCCACATGGGACTAATGGGCTTAATCCCCATTTCACAGATGAGGGAACCGAGGCACAGAGAAGTGAAGCGATTTGCACAACATCACACAACAGGCAAGAGGTAGAGCCAGGACTGGAACCCAGGTCCTTCTGACTCTCAGGCCCTTGCTCTTTCCACTAGGCCTCGCTGTCTACTCTAACAGACCAGCGCTCTCTCCACTTTCAGAGACTTCTTAAAATCACGTCTCCTCCAAGAGGCCTTCCCCGACTGAGCCCTAATTTTCCCTACTTCCTCTCCCTTCTGACTTATCCTTTCACTTGGATTTGCACCTTTTATTCTCCCCACTCTCATCCCCACAGCACTTATGTACATATTTGAAATTTGTTTCAATGTATGTCTCCTCCTCTAGCCTGTAAACTCCTCTTCTAAAGCAAATATGTCTGTCAATTCTGCTATATTACACTCTCCCAATCGCTTAGTATAGTGCTCTGCACAAAGTAAGTGCTCAATAAATGCCACTGATGGATTGATTTGACTGTCACTGTTCGTTAAGGCTCTGAAGTAGCTTCTTCCTCATTGTTTTTGTAGGTGGTCTCAGCAATCCTTGTGAAATGGCTAACCTCACTGTAGTGAGAGGATTCCTGCTGCTGGGATTCTCGGAGGTCCGGGAGCTGCAGCTGGTCCACGCTGTGCTGTTCCTTCTGGTCTACCTGGCCGCCCTGACAGGGAATCTCCTCATCGTCGCCATAACCATCCTCGACCGGCGCCTCCACACCCCCATGTACTTCTTCCTCAGTAATCTGTCCGTCCTCGACCTCTGCTACATGTCCGTCACGGTCCCCATATCTTTCCTCAACTCCCTGACCAACCATAGAGAAATCTCCTTCCTGGGCTGTTTTTTCCAGGTCTTCTTCGTGGCTCTTTTTGCCGGCACAGAGTTCTGTATGCTCACGGTGATGTCCTACGACCGATACTTGGCCATCTGCAGTGCTCTGTACTACGAGGTCATCATGAACCAAAGGACCTGCCTTGAGATGGCAGTCGGGTCCTGGCTTACCGGAGCAATGTTCGGAGTCTTCATTTCAGCTGCGACATTCACCTTGCCTTTGTGCAGGTCCCATGTGATCACACAGTTTTTCTGTGACATCCCTTCGGTAATAAAACTCTCCTGCTCTAAAACGTATGCTGCTTTCAAGGTGGCTGTAGCCACTGGTGTCTCTATCGGTGTCTTCTGCCTCGTCTCCATCGTGGTCTCCTACGTGCGCATCTTCCAGGCCGTGCTGAGGATGCCGGCCTCCGAGGGCCGGGCCAAAGCTTTCTCCACCTGCCTGCCCCATATCGTCGTCGTCGCCGTTTTCTTCTCCACGGCCACCTTTGCCCACTTAAAACCGACTTCCAGCTCCTCCTTTCAGCTGGACCTGCTTGTGTCCGTGTTCTACACCGTGGTGCCCCCCACCCTGAACCCTCTCATCTACAGCCTGAGGAACAGGGACGTGAAGATGGCAATGGGGAGAGTATTGTTTGGGAATCTTTTCACCGGAGATGGAAAATTTCACTTCACGCTCTGACCCTGTTATTTCTCTCCCCAAGGACTGACTCCAGACAGACTTGGGCAGCCTGCAAAGATCTGTGGCATTTGTCGTTAGAGACTTTTCCTGGCTGCACGCTGTCTATTATCAATAGCTTTGACTAGTTTGGTAGAAGAGTTTTTACCAGTTATTCTTCTCTGGTATTTAAATCTAACTCCCATGCCTGGGGATGGATGTCTGCACTTGGATTCACCCCCTTTATTCACCACCAGCAGAGGGTAGAGCACGGGCCTGGGAGTCAGAAAGACCTGGGTTCTAATCCTGGCTCTGCCACCTGTGCTGTGTGGCCTTGGGCAACTCATTTCACTTCTCAGTTCCTTCATCTGTAAAATGGGGATGAATCCCATGGGCCCCATGTGGGAGATGGACGGTGTCCAACCTGATTATCTTGTATCTACCCCAGTTGTTAATACGGTGCCTGGTACATAGTAAGTGCTTCACAAATACCATTAAATAAGATGGAAGAGGTAGCTGCAGGAGGGTGTTTTAGGCTTAATTTTGATTCTCAAATCTGCCCCAGAGACCAGGTGTAGGGGTACAGGTTGAATTTTTCCAACCACTTAATGCTCTCAGTTGTCACTCACTCACTCACTCAATCAATCAATCAATCGTATTTATTGAGCACTTACACTTGAGCACTTGAGCACTTACTTACAGAGCAGAGCACTATACTAAGCGCTTGGGAAGTACAGGCTGGCAACATATAGAGACGGTCCCTACCCAACAGTGGGCTCACAGTCTAGAAGTCTAAAACACCATTATGATTTCTCTTCCAAATTTTACCGTTGTTACTATTATTATTGATTGTATAATATACTTCAATAATTAAGTATTAATTCAATCCATCAAAATAAAATTGAAGTACAACAGAAGGCCAAGGTACATTCTTTGCACACAAGGAGCTTAAACTTTTCAAAAATGTTACAGGTGCCTGTGACACATAGCCATTCACTGTGTCAGAACTGGAATGAGATCTTGGGGTCCTTTTCTCTTTTTTTGCCAAGTCAATCTAAATATTGCATTCTACCACGATTAACCAAATGGACTAGGGTGCCTATTTCCCCTACCACGAAATATCTCCAATCCCCAGAGTTGAAACATAAAGCTAGTATTAATCAAGGAAAAAGAATGATGAGTCCGTTAAGGTTGTTCTGGGAAGGAGTCCCAGAGTGGCAACCACGTGGGACTGGGCAGTCATTCAGGTTGTGAGGGCCACGACCACAGAGAACCCACGATTCCGGCTTTCCGAGATTCCGAGATGGTCAGCCGTCTCAGCGGAGCACCGGGCCAGTCCTCCCAAGGGGAATCCCCCAGGAAATAACCCGGTAGTCTTCTGAGGGGCAGCGCAGGCATCTGGAGAGCTGAGGGAAGGGGAGGATCCTGAAAGCTCCCACCCCCTACCCAGACAATTCTGTCACCCCAACCAGAGTCCAGGACAGATGAGACCTCTCAGCAGAGGTCGGTGCTCCCCAGCCCAGGACAGGCCATGTGACTGGAGATGAGCAGGGGAAAGGTGAGGGCCAGGGAAGGGAAATTTCAATGTAAGCTCAGAATAGGAGGATCAGAGTTAGACTTTCTCCTATTTTTTCATGTTACTTCCCTGAAGAGACGTGAACCATTCCAGCTAGTACCCTCTCCAGGGCCAGATGAGGGGACGTGGATCTTTGTGAGTGAAGGGAACTCAGCTACCAATCAGTTGTCGGTGGAAAGAGCCAAGTTCTGGAATTCAGAAGAACCCCATCTCCGCCACTGACCTGCTGTGGGATCTAGGGAAAGCCGCTTAATCTTTCTGTACTCCAGTTTCCTCATCTGCTAAGTGCTTAGTACAGTGCCTAGTATCGGGTAAGTGCTCACCAGTTACCGTTGATTGATTAATCAATCTGTAGCTTTCATTCAATCATCGTAGCTTTCGTCAAGCATCGTGGCCTAGTGGATAGAGCACGGGCGTGGAAGTCAGTAGGACCTGGCTCCTAATCTCGGCTCTGCCATGCGTCTGCTTTGTGACCTTGAGCAAGTCACTTCACTTATCTGTGCCTCAGTTATGTTATTCGCAAAATGGGGATTAAGAATGTGAGCTCCATTTGGGACAGGGATTGTGTCCAACCTGATTAATGTGCATATACCCCAGAGCTTAGACCAGTGCTTGGTCCATAATAATAGCATTGTTATTATTCCCTGTGTTTTAACTCATAAGTTGCCTGGAACCTTGGTTTCTTTCATACACTGTGGGCAGAAATCCAACAATCCATTATATTGTAAACTCCTCCAAGGCAAGGATTTCATTTTTGCTCTCCCTCTCTCTTTGACTGTAAGCCTCAGGCAGACCTGAGACTGTGTCCAACGTACTTATCCTAATGCTTGGCCTACAGTAGGAGCAAAATGGGGATTCAACATCAGTTCTCCCTCATACGGAGACTGGGGCCCTAAAAGGGACCTAATTATCTTCTATGTACCCCAGGACTTAGTATAATGCTTGACACATAGTACACGCTTAACAAATACCGTAATTATTGTTATCATATTATCTATATCATATGTTATATCTATTCTTATTATAGTGCTTAAAAAGACTCTAGGCATCTTACTGATTTGCAAATTGTAAAGTAAGGAAAAGGAGCAGGTTTGAGCTTAGGGTGAAGGACAAGTTAAACTTGTCTCTAAACTGAGAACTTACTGTGGGTAGGGAAAACAAATCTACCAATTCTGTTGCATTGTCCTCTCCCATGCGCTGAGTACAGTGCTCTGCACACAGTAAGTGCTCAATAAATACTATCAACTGATTGAATGGGGGTAGGGAACGTGTCTACCAACTCCATTGTATTGTATTTTCAGTGCTCTGCACACAGTAAGCACTCAGTAAATATCATTGATTGATTAATTGTTTGAATGTGAGCAGGGAGGTTCTCTGCCAACCATGTTGAATTGTACTCTCCCAAGTGCTTAGTACAGTGTTCTGCACTGTAAATGCTCAATAATTATCATTGACTGATTAATGTTGTCTTCTGGTTTGAGATGGGTTTAGGGATAAAGAAGAAGTCATAATTATGTGTTGGCATATCAGATGCATAAGACCAGTAATGACGCATTTCCTGTCCACACAGAGCTTAGACTCTGATCAATCAATCAATCAATGGCATTTATTGAGCTCTGATTGGGTGTAGAGTACTGTTCTAAGCACTTGGGAGAATACAATAGAGCAGAACAGCTAGGCATGTTTCCTGCTCACAAGCTTACAGTCAGAAGGGGGAGACAGACATTAATAAAAATAAAGGAAAGGGGAGATAGCTATAGAAGTATGTTCAGAAGAGCAAACTAGAGAGGTGGCTGTGCAATGGAGTAAACACTATTCATGCCTAGGAGGAGTATCAGTCGGTCCATGATGAATAGATATGGTGGATGGGTTTGTCTGCCTGAGAGTTAACTGAGAAAAGCTCGTTGGAGGAGACGTGCTCTTGGGTGGGAATTGGAACGCACAAGGATTGTGGTCTGTTAGGAGGAGCAGCATGGTGGAGTGGATAAACCACGAGTCGGGGAATCAGAAGGTCATGGGTCCCAATCCCTGCTCTGCTACCTCTGTGCTGTGTGACCTTGGGCAAGTCACTTCACTTCTCTGGACCTTCGGTTACCTCATCTGGAAAATGGAGGATGAGACTGTGAGCCCCACGTGGGACCAACCCGATTTGCCTGTATCCGCCCCAGCGCTTAGTACAGTGACTCACACATAGTAAGCGCTTAGCACATACTGTAATTGTTATTTGAAGGGGTGGGAGTTCTAAGGTGGGGGAACTGCCCGAGAGAGGGGAGAGACGTGGGAGTAATGAGAGTCAGGCAGAGCTAGAAGACTGGCCAGGGATGAATTAAAAGAATATGTTGGAGAATAGAAGGTGAGGCGAATAGATATAAAATGTAGTGGAGCTATTGAATATGCATAATGAAAACAATGGTATTTGTTAAGCGTGTACTACATGATAAGCACTGTAGTCAGTGCTGGGGTAGATACAAGTTAATCAGGTCGCTCATGGACCTCACAGTCTAAATAGGAGGGAGAACAGGTACTGAATCCTCATTATGCAAATGTGGGATCTGAGGCACAGAGAAGTGAAGTGACGTGCCCAAGGTCACACAGCAGGTAAATGGCAAACCGGGGTCCTCTGATTCCCAGGTCTGAGCTCTTTCTCCTAGTCTGCACTGCTTCTCAAATGATGTGGAAATAAGTGACTAAAATCCTTGCAGATATTTGCAAATGGAATAGACACCTAGGAGTCAGGAATGGTTGCTGTACTGGCCTGAACAGAGGCAGGTAAACTGAGAAAGATGAACACCGTGATTAGCTTGTCTCTATCCTAGCACTTAATACAGTGCTTGGTACATAGTACGAGTTTACCAAATTACATAAAAACCCAAAATCTGAGATTTCCCTCCAACCCCAAGATTTTCTCCTCTGTGCACTTTTCTCTGGATTATTATTCTCGTCCTATTTGAATCTACTTCCCTTTTCTAAATGTCCTTAGGCAGTCAATGCCAATTTCCAGAAAATGACCACTGTCACTGTGAAGACAGAATTCCTGCTGCTGGGATTCTCGGAAATTCGGGAGCTGCAGCTGGTCCATGCTGACTATTTGTCGTTGCGGCCCTGATGGGGAATCTCCTCATCGCCCCCATCACCGCCCTCGACCGGCCCCTCCACACCCCCATGTTCCTCTTCCTCAGGAATCTGTCAGTTACCTCATCTGGCTTCGACGTTTGCCTCAACTCTGTCATCCTCCCCAAGTCCATCCACAACTCCCTAAGCAATAGTAACGCCATCTCCTTGCTAGGCTGCATCGCTCAGTTCTTTCTGTGGATCTTGTTTGTGGGTTCTGAGTAGTTCGTCCTCACTGGGATGTCCTATGACCACTACGCCGATATCTGCCTCTCCCTGCGCCACGACGTCATCATGGACCGAGGGGCCTGTGGGAAGATGGCCACCGCCTCATGGCTTAGTGGAGGACTGATTGGGGTCTTGTTTACAGCTTCGAGCTTCTCCATGTCCTTCTGCAGGTCCACCGTTGTCAACCAGTTCTTCTGTGACGTCTTCTAGACTTGCTGGCGAAAGTCTGAACACCATGCCAACCTCGTTCACTTCAGGATTATCCTTTCCTGCCTTAACTCAGCCCTCTCCTCTGCCAGACGAAACTATTTCTCCTCCCTTATGACACCCATGCCCATCATCCCCGTGAGCTCTTCCGTGCATTCAACCCCCTTCTCAGGCCCCCGGTTCCTCCCCCCCATCCTTCCCTCACCCCCAACGATCTGGCCTCCTACTTCATTAATAAAATTAAATCCATCAGGTCTGAGTTCCCCAAAGTCACTCCCCGCCTTCTGCAACCACCCGGCTCTCGACGCTCTCCTCTACTCTCCCATCCTTCCCAGCAGTATCCTCAGAGATCTCCTCCCTGTTCAGTGCTACTCCGGCCACCTGTGTTTCTGACCCCATTCCCTCTCATCTCATGAAATCTCTCGCTCCGTCCCTTCTCCACTCCTTAACTTCCATCTGCAACCGCTCACTCTCCACTGGTTCCTTCCCCTCTGCCTTCAAACATGTCCATGTCTCTCCCATACTAAAAGAAATCCTCTTTTGACGCCACCTCACCTTCTAGTTATCGCCCTATCTCCCTCCTACCATTTCTTTCCAAACTCCTTGAACGAGTCGTCCGCACGTGCTGCCTCGAATTCCTCAACGCCAACTCTCTCCTCGACCCCTCCAATCTGGCCTCTGTCCCCTACATTCCACAGAAACTGACCTCTCAAAGGTCACAAATGACCTCCTGCCTGCCAAATCCAACGGTCCATACTCTATGCTAATCCTCCTCGACATCTCAGCCGCCTTCGACACTGTGGACCACCCCCTTCTCCTAAACACGCTATCCAACCTTGGCTTCACAGACTCCGTCCTCTCCTGGTTCACCTCTTATCTCTCCGGTCGTTCATTCTCAGTCTCTTTTGCAGGCTCCTCCTCCCCCTCCCATCCCCTTACTGTAGGGGTTCCTCAAGGTTCAGTTCTTGGTCCCCTTCTGTTCTCGATCTACACTCACTCCCTTGGTGACCTCATTCACTCCCACGGCTTCAACTATCATCTCTACGCTGATGACACCCAAATCTACATCTCTGCCCCTGCTCTCTCTCCCTCCCTCCAGGCTCGCATATCCTCCTGCCTTCAGGACATCTCCATTTGGATGTCTGCCCGCCACCTAAAACTCAACATGTCCAAGACTTAACTCCTTGTCTTCCCTCCCAAACCCTGCCCTCTCTCTGACTTTCCCATCTCTGTTGACGGCACTACCATCCTTCCCGTCTCACAAGCCCGAAACCTTGGTGTCATCCTCGACTCCGCTCTCTCATTCACCCCTCACATCCAAGCCGTCACCAAAACCTGCCGGTCTCACCTCCGCAACATTGCCAAGATCCGCCCTTTCCTCTCCATCCAAACCGCTACCCTGTTCGTTCAAGCTCTCATCCTATCCCGTCTGGATTACTGTATCAGCCTCCTCTCCGATCTCCCATCCTCCTGTCTCTCCCCTCTTCAATCCATACTTCACGCCGCTGCCCGGATTGTCTTTGTCCAGAAACGCTCTGGGCATGTTACTCCCCTCCTCAAAAATCTCCAGTGGCTACCAATCAACCTACGCATCAGGCAAAAACTCCTCACTCTCGGCTTCAAAGCTTTCCATCACCTCGCCCCCGCCAACCTCACCTCCCTTCTCTCCTTCTACAGCCCAGCCCACACCCTCCTCTCCTCTCCCGCTAACCTCCTCACCATGCCTAGTTCTCGCCTGTCCCGCCGTCGACCCCCGGCCAACGTCATCCCTCTGTCCTGGAATGCCCTCCCTCCGCGCATCCGCCAAGCTAGCTCTCTTCCTCCCTTCAAGGCCCTACTGAGAGCTCACCTCCTCCAGGAGGCCTTCTCAGACTGAGCCCCCTCCTTCCTCTCCTCCTCCACCCTCCTCCATTCCCTCCGCCTTACCTTCTTTCCCTCCCCACAGCACCTGTATATATGTATATATGTTTGTATGTATTCATTACTCTATTTATTTTATTTGTACATATTTATTCTATTTATTTTATTTTGTTAATATGTTTTGTTTTGTTTTGTTCTCTGTCTCCCCCTTCTAGACTGTGAGCCCACTGTTGGGTAGGACCGTCTCTATATGTTGTCAACTTGTACTTCCCAAGCGCTTAGTACAGTGCTCTGCGCACAGTAAGTACTCAATAAATACGATTGAATGAATGAATGAATGAAAAGTCCCCGTTCTGCTGATGATATCCTGCTCCGAGGACTACGTTGCCACGGACGTGAGCATGATAACAGGGGTGGCTTTAGCCGTCGTCTCCTTCATGCCCATTGTCGTCTCATACAAAGCGCTTAGAACAGTGCTCAGCGCTTAGAACAGTGTTTTGCACATAGCAAGCGTTTAACAAATACCATTATTATTATTATTGTCCGCATTTTCTGGGCCGTACTGAGAATGACGGCCAATGAGGGCCGGGCCAAAGCCATCTCCACCTGCCTGCCTCACCACACTGTCATCATTGCTTTTTTTTTCTCTACCAGGACTTTCGTTTACCTCAAACCGCCCTCGGACTTCCCTTCAAAGCAGGACCTGATGGCGTCCGCGTTCTCCCTCAATCGTGGTGTCCCCCGCCCTCAACCCCCTCATCTACAGCCTGAAGAATAAAGTTGTGAAATCTGCCGTCGGGAGGGTCCTAAAGGGTACACTCTCCCAGCTCCCTCTCTGGCAGAAAATGTGTGTTTCTCCGTGCCAATGATCTCAGCTGTTGTCAGAGGGATTGTCCAAGGATTCGCCCAGATTTATAGCCATCCTTCGGGTCTAAAGACAGAGTTCCGACAAGGAAGGTTTTCCAATGTGCACTGCTGTGGCTGAGAAGGCCCTTCTTCATGTTCAGGATTTACAGATCTTTCCTTGATCCCGCATGGGAGAAATTCAAGGTACCCCTGTAGATTGTAAGCTCCACGTGGGCAGGGAACATGTCTAGCACCTTTGTTGTATTGTACTCTCCCAAGCACTTAGTACTACGCTATGCACATAAAAAGCACTCAATAAATACCATTGCGTGATCGAATGCTTTAGACAGTGCTCCACACAGAGTAAGTGCTCAATAAATACCATTGACTGATTGTCTGATTGATTGATTAACATCTGTATTCTTCTCTAGACTTTTAAGTATACTGCTCTAATAATATAGTAATATTTTTTTCGTATTTGTTAAGCGCTTACTATGTGCAAAGCACTGTTCTAAGCGCTGGGGCGGATAGAAGGCGATCAGGTAGTCCCATGTGGGCCTCACAATCTTAATCCCCATTTTACAGATGAGGTAACTGAGGCACAGAGAAGTTAAGTGACATGCTCAAAGTCACACAGCTGACTAGTGGTGGGGCCGTGATTTGAATCCAGGACCTCTGACTCCTAAGCCCGTGCTCTTTTCACTGAGCCACGCTGCTTCTCTCGACTTGTAAACTCAATGTGGGCAGGGAATATGTCTTCCAACTCAGTTATATTCTACTCTCCCAAGTGCTTACTTCAGTGCTCTGCACATAGTAAGCACTCAATAAATACCAATGATTTATCGATTGCTTTGTACAGTGCTCCACACAGAGTAAGTGCTCAATAAACACCATTGGTAAATTTTCTGATTGATTAATATCTGTATTCGCCTCTAGATTGGAAGCTCCTTGTGGGTAGGGAATGTGTCTGCCAACTCAGTTATACTGTACTCTCCCAAGCACCTAGTACAGTGATCTGTACATGGAAAGTGCTCAATAAATACCATAGATTGAGTGATCAATTGATTAATGTCTCTATCCCCCTCTAGCATGTAAGCTCACTGTGGACAGAAAACCTGTCTACCAGCTCTGTATTACTGTACAATCCCAGGCACTTAGTACAGTGCTCTGCACACAGTAATCGCTCAGTAAAGACCATGGATTGATTGACTGATTATTTGATGAGGTGAGGTGAGCGGGGACAGAGATAGGGAGGTATAGAAGAGGGTACCAAGAACCAAGAGACACAGTTGACATTTCCCCAATTCCTGGAAGTTTGCCCCAAGCAATTCACAACAGTTCAACTGTATCAGATCAACAGTTACCCTTCATTCCGATGTATGCTTTTACACTCCCAATTTTTACCTATACATAGATTACCAATTGCATATTCAGTTAGTAATGGATCTACTTCATCCTGGCATTGGTACCCTCCCTGTAAAATCCTTACGTTCTCTGATGAGAATCACTGGTGTCCACTCTCTTCACTAAATTGTGAAATCCCTGAGGCCAGAATGTGCATGTCTCCTTTTTTTGGGAATTTGTTAAGTGCTTAGTATGTGCCAGGCATCGTGCCAGGTGCTAGAGTAGATACAATATAATCACTCAGTCAGTTGGTCAATTGTATTTATTGAGTGCTTACTGTGTGGAGAACACTGTACTAGGTGTTTAGGAGAGTACGATAATAGAATATAAAAGATGCATTCCCTGTCCACAACAAGCTTACAGGCTAGAGGGGAAGACAGACGTTAATGTAAATAAATACTGGATGTGGGTATAAGTGCTATGGGGCTGGATGAAAGAAGGGAACAAATCCGGATGGCACAGAAGGGAGTGGGACAAAAGGAAATCAGGGCTTATTCAGGGAAGGCGTTTTGGAGGAGCTGTGCCTTAAATAAGGCTTTGAAAGTGGGGAGAGTGATCATCCATCGGAAATGAAGACGAAGGGCAGTCCAGCTCAGAGACAGGATGTGGGTGACGCGTCGGCAGTGAGATAGACTAAATCGTGGTACACTAAGCAAGATAGCACTAGAGGAGTGAGGTGTGCAGGCTGGGTTTCAGCAGTGAGGTGAGGTAGGACGGGACAAGCTGATTGACTGCTTTAAAACCAATGATAAGGAGTTTCTGCTTGATGTGGAGGTGGATCAGAAACCACTGGAGGTTCCTGAGGAGTGGGGAAACATGGCCTGAACGTTTTTGTGGTAAATTGATCCGGGCAGCAGAGTGAAGTATGAACTTGAATGGAGAGAGAAAGGAGACAGGGAGGTCAGCAAAGAGGCTGATGCAGTAATCAAGGTGGAACAGGATAAGTAATTGGATTAATGTGGCAGTTTGGGTGAAGAGGAAAGGAAATTGTTTTATGTACTTCAATATTTAAGTACTATGTCAATCAAATTGAAGCACAACAGAAGGGCAAGACAAGATATATTTTTTGCAAATAAGGAGCTTACACTTTACCATAGTTTTACAGGTGCTTGTGAATACCTACGTTCTAAAATGACAAATGGGAAAATGAAATTTCACTGAAAAATCGTCCTAGATTCATTCATTCATTCAATCAATCGTATTTATTAAGCGCTTACTGTGTGTAGAGCACGGTACTAAGCGCTTGGGAAGTACAAGCCGGCAGCATATAGAGACGGTCCCTACCCAACAACGGGCTCACAGTCTAGAAAGGGGAGACGGACAACAAAACAAATGAGTTGGGTTTCCAAGAGGGATTTGGAAATGGGGAGAAATAAGGCTTAGCAGGTTTAAAGGAGGGAGGGCGCACCAGGCAGGAGGAAGGGTACAATCCAAGGGTTGTAGGCAGAAAAGTTCAGAACGAGACACGGTAAGAAAGTCTGGGGGGATTGGAGAGTGTGAGCTGGGATGTAGTTGGAGAAGAGAATGGGTAGGTAAGAGAGAGAGAGTGAGCTGATTTACGATGGTCCACGGTCTTGGCCTGATATATCTCCAATCTCCAGAGTTGAAACAGAGACCAATTATTAATCATGAAAACGGAATGATGATGAGTCCATCATTGTTTTTGTAGGAAGGAGTCCCAGAGTGGGAAACAAGTGAGACTGGGACATTATTTAGGGTGTAAGGGCTGAGACCATAGGGAGCCCACGAAACCGGCATTCTGAAATTCCCGGACAGTGAACTGCCTCAGCCTAGCTCCGGGCCCATCCTCCCATGGGGAAACTCCCAGAAAATAACTCGACCATCTTCTGAGTGGACGGCGCAGCCATCCAGAAAGTGGAGAGTGGGAGGGAGGATCCTGACAGCCTCCTTCCCTCACCCAGACCTTTCTGTCACCCCCACCAGCAACCAGGATCGACAAGGTGGAGTGGGCCTCTATCTCAGCAGAGGTCGATGCCCCCCAGCCCAGGACAGGCCCAGTGATTCCGGAGAGGAGCAGGGGAAGGTGTGGGGCAGGGCAGGGAAATTTCAATATAAGTCCAGGATATAACGGGAATTTTCCTCTTCTTTCTTAACAATAATAATTGTGGTATTTGTTAAGTGCTTACCATGTACCAACACAATACTCAGTGCTGAAATATATATGAAATAATCAGATTGGACACTGTCCCTGTCCCGCATGGGACTCACCGTCTAAACCCCATTTTACAGATGAGGAAACCGAGGAACAGAAAAGTTAAGTTATTTGCCCGCGGTCGCCCAGGAGGTACGTGGCAGAGTCTGGATTAAGAGCAAGGTCCCTAGACTCCCAGGACCATCTTCTTTCCAATAGGCTGTGCTGCTACTCTAATTATGTAGAAATATGTGACCACAATCCTTGCAGATGTTTGCAAATGGAATAGACTTCTAGGAGTCAGGAATGGTTTCAGGCAGGTTGATTGGAGGAGATGAACAACCTGAATAGTGTATAGTACAGTGTCTGGAACATAGTAAGCATGACAAATTAGCCCGAGATTCCCTCCATTCCCTCCTTTCCTGTGCACCTTTCTCTGGAATATTATTCTAATCCCTATCTTTTCTAAATATCCTTAGGCAGTCAGCATCAATTCCTGGAAAATGACCGATGTCACTGTGAAGACAGAATTCCTCCTGCTAGGATTCTCGGAGGTCCGGGAGCTGCAGCCGGTGTGGCCGCACTGTTCCTTCTGGTCTACCTAGCGGCCCTGATGGGGAATCACCTCATCATCGCCGTCACCATCCTCAACTGGCGCCTCCATACCCCCATGTACTTCTTCCTCAGGAACCTGTCTGTCCTCAACCTCTGCTACATCTACGTCATCGTCCCCAAATCCACCTACAAATCCCTGACCAACAAGACATTCAACTCCCTAGAGGGCTGTCCCATCCAGGTCTTCTCTGTGGTATGGTTTGCCGGCTCAGAGCTGTCCGTCTTCACGGTGATGCCCTAAAACTGCTACGCTGCCATCTGCCTCTCCCTGAGCTACGAGATCTTCATGGCTCAAAGGGCCTGTGGGAAGATGGCTGCCACCTCCTAGTGCAGCGGTGGCCTGTTTGCAGCAATGTGTTCAGCAGGGACGTTGTCCCGTCCTTCTATGGGTCCAACACTGTCTCCCAGTTGTTCTGTGACATCCCCCCCTCTGCAGAAGATCACCTGTTCTGAGAAGCACATTGCCATCGACGCGACTGTAATTTTGGGGCAACCACAGCTGTCGTCTTCTTCATTTCTATCGTTATCTCGTACGTGCTCATCTTCTGAGACGTGCTGAGGATGCCGGTCACCGAGGCCCGGGCCAAAGCCTTCTCCACCTGCCTGCCCCACCGAATCGTTGTCACTGTTTTCCTCTATGCGGGTTTATTTGTCTATATCAAGCCGCCTTCAGCCTCCTCCTTGATCGTGGACCTGCTGATGTCCGTGTTCTATGCAGCGGTACCTCCTGCTCTGAACCCCCTTATCTACAGCCTCAGGAACTGGGGCATGAAGGCCGCCATGGGCAGGATCCTAAAAAGGTCACTCACCCAGCCACTGCTCTGGGACAAAATGTCTCCTTCCTTGTGCGAATATTCTCACACCACCACTTAACCAAGGAATTGTTCTTGGACCTAGCCAGATACTTAGCTGTCCTACTGGGTTCACAGAGAACGCTGGACGTTGATGAAGTATCCAAGTCTGGGAGTGAGGCGGCTAAGACTGAAGTAGGATGGACAATCCAGTTTTGGGGAGGCATCATGGCCTAAAGGAAGTGGAGTCTTTGTAGACTGTAAGCTCATTGTGGGTAGGGTATGTGTTTAACAACTCTGGTAAACTGAACTCTCCAAGTTCTTAGTACAGTAAATCTAGTTTGGGGGCGGTCTTAATCTTAATCCCTACTCAGCCACGTGTCTTCTGTGTGACCTTTGGTAAACCACTTAACTTCTCTGTGGCTCAGTTACCTCATCTGTAAAATAGGGATTAAGACTGTGAACACCACATGGGACAACCTGATTACCTTGTATCTACCCCACTGTGCTTAGAACAGTGCTTGGCACATAGCAAATGCTTAACAAATACCATAATTCTTTTTAAACTTTATCATGGTCTAAAGGAATGGGAATCACCCTAGACTGTAAGCTCATTGTGGGCAGGGAATGTGTCTGCCAACTCTGTTATATCGAACTTTTCCACATGCTTAATACAGTTCTGGGCCCAGAGTAAGTGCTCAATAAATATGATTGATTGATTAATTAAGACGAGTTTTGATGCCAGCTCTGCTACTGGCCTGCTCTGTGTACTTGGGCAGTGACTTAATATCCCTAGGATCTCACTTCCTCTTACACTTTGAGCCCCTTTGGTACAGGAATTGTGTCTGTACTTATTCTCTTGTTTCTACTCCAGCAAGTGGAACAACCCAGGCACACAACTTCTTAATAAATACAATAACTATATCATTATTAACAATGAATCTGAAAATATAATGATATGTATGCTCCCTAACATGACTCTGGGTGTGGGTACGGAAGTTGCAAAATGGGAAGAGGTATGGGAGAAGGTAAGAAAGGACGACTCCAGCTCCATCTGTCTTTTCAAATCCATCCTCTCTCATTAATCCATTTTCCTTCTTTCCACCCATCCATTCTTCCAACCATTCATCTATCCATATCCATCCATCCGTCCATCCATCCATCCATCCATCCATCCATCCATCCATCCATCCATCCTTCTATCTATCTATCCAGAGCACGGGCTTGGGAGTAAGAGGTCACGGGTTCTAATCTCAGTTCTGCTACTTGTCTGCCCCGTGACCTGGGGTAAGTCACTTCACTTCTCTGTGCCCCAGTTTCCTCATCTGAAAAATGGGTATTGATACTGTGAGGCCCATGTGGGACAGGGTCTTTGTCCAACCTGATAACCCTGTATCTACTCCAGGACTTAGAATTGTGTTTGGCACAGAGTTAAGCGCTTAACAAAGACCATAAATATTAATATTGTTATTATTATCAATGGTATTTATTGACCTTATCCTGAATGCAAAGCAGTGTAGTAAGCCCTCAGGAGAGGTGAAAAGAGTTAAAATTGCATTGTCCCTCCTCTCCAGGAGATTATGATTTAATGGGGGAGCTGGACATAGAATAAATTACGTAGAGGAGGAAGGAGAGAAGGGAAAGATGAGAAAGAGGATGAACACTTGATTCAAGAGCACACTTCATGTAGTCAGTATGAACGGTGCTTAAACGGATTTTCAATCAGGACAAATCAGAAGAAGCAGCCTAGTAGATACAGCGTGGGCCTGGGATTCAAATGGAAACGGGTTCTGATTCCGGTTCTACCAAACGTCTGCTGTTTGACCTTGGGCAGGGTCGCTTGAATTCTCCGTGCCTCAGTTCCCTTATCCATAAAATGGGGTTTGTGATGTGAACTCAACGGGGAACGTGGACTCTGTCCAATCTGATTAGCTTGCATATACTCCAGCACTTAGTATAGTGCCTGATATATAGTAAGCGCTCCACAAATACTATAAGAACATTCATTCATTCAATCGTATTTACTGAGCGCTTACTGTGTGCAGATTACTGTATTAAGCGCTTGGGAAGTACAAGTTGGGAACATATAGAGACGGTCCCTACCCAACAGCGGGCTCACAGTCTAGAAGGTGGAGACAGACAAGAAAACAAAACATATTGACAAAATAAAATAAATACAATAAATATGTACAAGTAAAATAAATAAATGGAGTAATAAATATGTACAAACATATATACATATATACAATTTACAATTGGCTGATTAACTGACAGATTGAGTGTCTCGGGTTTTGAATTAGACAAAGGTGATAAAAATCACAGTGGCTAAAGACTGTCGTTGACAACAGGAATCGTTGGGATCCTGGGACACGGATGACGCTGTTTCCATGGGAACCCCGAGGGCCGGCACCATCGCTGATGCTGCAGAGACCGGACCTTTGTCTCCCAGGAGCCTCAGGAACAACGTGACCAGAGAGTTTGTGGCTTGTCCAGTCTACACTCACTCTCTTGGTGACCTCATTAGCTCCCATGGCTTCAACTATCATCTCTACGTTGATGACACCCAAATCTACATTTCTACCCCTGCTCTCTCCCCCTCCCTCCAGGCTCGCATCTCCTCCTGCCTTCGGGACATCTCCATTTGGATGTCTGCCAGCCACCTAAAACTCAACATGTCCAAGACTGAACTCCTTGTCTTCCCTCCCAAACCCTGCCCTCTCTCTGATTTTCCCATCACTGTTGACGGCACTACCATCCTTCCCGTCTCACAAGCCCGCAACCTTGGTGTCATCCTCGACTCCTCTCTCTCGTTCACCCCTCACATCCAAGCCGTCACCAAAACCTGCCGGTCTCAGCTCCGCAACATTGTCAAGATCCGCCCTTTCCTCTCCATCCACACTTCTACCCTTCTCATTCAAGCTCTCATCCTATCCCGTCTGGACTACTGTATCAGCCTCCTCTCCGATCTCCCATCCTCGTGTCTCTCCCCACTTCAATCCATACTTCACGCCGCTGCCCGGATTGTCTTTGTCCTGAAACGCTCTGGGCATGTTACTTCCCTCCTCAAAAATCTCCAGTAGCTACCAATCAACCTACGCATCAGGCAGAAACTCCTCACCCTCGGCTTCAAGGCTCTCCATCACCTCGCCCCCTCCTACCTCACCTCCCTTCTCTCCTTCTACAGGCCACCCCGCGCCCTCTGCTCTTCTGCCGCTAATCTCCTCACCGTGCCTCGTTCTCGCCTGTCCCGCCGTCGACCCCCGGCCCACGTCATCTCCCTGGCCTGGAATGCCCTCCCTCCACACATCCGCCAAGCTAGCTCTCTTCCTCCCTTCAAGACCCTAGAGAGCTCACCACCTCCAGGAGGCCTTCCCAGACTGAGCCCCCTCTTTCCTCTCCCCTCTCGTCCCCCTCTCCATCCCCCCGTATTACCTCCTTCCCTTCCCCACAGCATCTGTTTGTAGGTATATATGTTTGCACATATTTATTGCTCTATTTATTTATTTATCTTATTTGTACATATCTAATCATTTTATTTTGTTAATATGGTTTTGTTCTCTGTCTCCCCCTTCTAGACTGTGAGCCCACTATTGGGTAGGGACTGTCTCTATATGTTGCAAACCTGTACTTCCCAAGCGCTTAGAACAGTGCTCTGCACACAGTAAGAGCTTAGTAAATACGATTGATTGATTGATTGTCCAGGCCACGAGTTCCCTAGGCAGGGACACGAGACATCCTCCAAGTAACCCTCTCGAAGCAGCTCCTGTTTTATCTACAGGGGCGGGGCCTTGTCTGGAGAGCTTTTCTGGGTCTGAAGGAGAGCAGAGAGGGATCGAGGGCTTCTCTCTGTTCCTTCCTGGCTGACGGAACCCAGAGGTCTGAGGGGAAAGAGGGGACTAGCCCAGCCCTGAAGAGGTCAGCAACCCCCAGCCCCAAGCGCCCCGGTGAGAGTGGCCATGAGTGAGTGGGATGGAGGGGAAGGGGGGTGATGAGGATGAGGATGGAAGAGATGGAGCCTGTCTAATTTGGGTTTAGAACAAGGCCGTGGCCACTAGCAGAGGAGGTGGGCTTGTAGGAGAAGTGGTGTTTTCCAGTTCAGTAACCATCAACCATCACACACATCTTTTCCTTCCTCCTCATACCTCGCTACCTTGCCATCCACCCACCGGAGCTCCAGCACAGTGTCACGCACAGTCACTTCGGCCTTCACTGGGACGCAAAATCCCTTGCAGAAGGTAAATGACAAGTAGGGCTGAGAGAGTGTGACCAGCTTTCGTCAGCCACCAGCACTATCAGAAATTTCTCCTTGTAAGAGTTATTCCCAAATGTTGGAAGGAGTCAAATAATGGGAAAAGTTGTAATTTCTGCCCTCAACAACTTTTCAGTCTACCAGGTTAGGTTGACACAATATAATTTACTATCAGTCAATCAATCTTGAATCATATTTAGTGCTTACTTTGTACATTAAGCTCCTGGGAGAGAAATAATAATAATAATAATAATAATAATGGCAGTATTTGTTAGCTCTTACTCTGTCCTAAGCGCTGGGGTAGATACAAGGTTAGTACAGTCATTGTTCCACATGGGGCTCACAGTCTTAACCCCCATTTTACAGATGAGACAACTGAGGCTCAGAGAATTTAAATGACTTGCCCATGGTCACACAGCAGACATGAGGCAGAGCCAGAATTACAACCCAGATCCTTCCGACTTCTTCTGATTCCCAAGCCCGTGTTCTAGCCATTTTAGAATACCATAAAAGACACATTTCCTGGCCCTTCTACAAGGAAAGAAAGAATGGAAAGTTGAATATGCAATTATTGCATGCCATTTTGCAGATGAGGAAACTGAGGCCCAGAGAAGATGAGCGACTTGACCAAGGTCCCACAACAGCAAAGGGACAGAGGAAGTGTTAGCACCCAAGTCCTCTGACTCCCTCTAAGCAATTCCTGGGAGAGTACAATAGAACAGAGCTAGTAGATGTGTATGCTGCCTTCAACGAGTTCACAGCCAAGAAGAGAACTCCTGGACCCATGTTTTTTCCATTAAATGAGGATGGAAATGAGTTGATTCGTGCTCGAATTAGGTGAAGTAGGTTTAGACAGCTGGAAAATGAATCGTGGAAGCTGGTTGGAAGAGGGGGAATCTTCGCAGTGCTCAAAATTCGGAAAGAACTGTGCTCTCTCTAATTTTGAGGCTAGGATGGAAAGGGAGAGTCGATCATGAGTAACAACTAGAAAGTTGCTTTGAGAGCTTAGAAGACGAGTTGAACGATGGAAAGGGGGTCAGGTGCAGTCATAGGGTGGAGAGACTTCAAGCCGATTGTGAGTTTCTGTTGCTTGTGAAAAGACACAGATTGTCGTGAGAGGAGGTTGAGGAGAGGGGCGATGTAGGCTGAGTGATGATTTATCAAAGGACTAGATGAATGATGAGGTATGCTTGTTTTTGTGTGACTACCAGTGTGAATGCAGATATGTGAGCAAATGGAATCAGGTTGGTGTATATGTGGGTTTCATTTTTGTTGTTTGTTTTATGGTATCGCTAAGGGCGTATTATATGCCAGGTAGTGTACTAAGCACTTGGGTGGATACAAACTAATCAGGTTGGATATAGTCCATGACCCATAGGGTGCTCACTGTTGTAATCCCCAATTTCAAGATGAGGTAACTGAGGCACAGAGAAGGTAAGTGACTGGGACCAGGTCACACAGCAGACAAGAAGAGAAGACAGGATTAAAATCCGGATCCTTCTGTCTACCAGGTTCAATATCTCCACGGTGAACTCAAAGATCATTCTGAATTCAATAACCGTCTCCTGTCCACAGAGAATCACCAGCAAGTGTCCTATCAATTCCTTCACTTATGCCATCAAATGACTCTAACTTTGGCTCTTCTGTGATTCATTGCAGAAAGTCAGTGCTGCCTCCCAAGAATGCTCAACGTCTCCACCTCCTCCTGCTGGGATTCTCGGAGGAGCGGGAGCTGCAGTTGGACTACAACACGCTATTCCTCCTGGTCTTCCTGGAAGCCCTGATGGGGAATCTCTTCATCGTCGCCATCACCACCCCCGACCGGCGCCTCCACACCCCCATGTACTTCTTCCTCAGGCACCTGTCCGTCATTGACCTCTGCCTCATCTCCTTCACCATCCTCAAGTCTGTCGTCATCTCCCTGACGGATCGTAGATCCAAATCCCTCCTGGGCTGTGCCGTCCAGGTCTTTTTCGTGTTTCTGTTTGGTGTTTCAGAGCTGGTTGTCCTCATGGCGATGTCCGACAATCACTACGCCGCGATCTGCCACCCCCTGTGCTATGAGCTCATCATGAACAACTCGGCCTGTGGAAATATGGCAGCCGCCTCCTGGCTCAGCGGGGTGCTGTTTCGGGCCTCATCTGAAGCTTCGTCTTTCTCTCTGAGCTTCTGTGGGCCCAACATCGTCCAGCAGTTCTTCTGTGACGCCCCTTCCCTGCTGAAGATCTCCTGCTCAGAGGACCACGTCGTCATCGATGTGAGCATCACCGGTGGGGTAGATTTAGGTGTCTTCTGCTTTGTCCTCATCATCATCTCCTACGTGCGCATTTTCCATGCCGTGCTGAAAATTCCGGCCTCCGAAAGCCGGGCCAAAGCCTTCTCTCCCTGCCTGCCTCACCTCGCCGTCTTCACCGTCTTCCTCTCTACTGGAGCAGTTGACCATCTCAAGCCCGTGTCAGACTCCCCCTCGACCCTGAACCTGCGGGTGTCCGTGATCTACACCGTGGTACCCCCTGCCCTGAATCCCCTCATCTACAGCCTGAGGAACAGGGACATAAAGGCCGCCCTGGGGAGATTCCTAAAGGGGAGATTCCTCCTCCCTCCTCTAAGGGACAAAATTTCTGTTTCCTTTTGCTGACTATCCCATTCCTCATCGAGGTTCTGGCCGTGGGTATATCCATATAAAGAGCTGTCCAAAGAGAAAGTCCAGCGTCTGAGGATTTGTCAATGTCTGGAACAGATGTTGATAAACTGTATGTGACTGTAAACCCGGTGTAGGCAGGGATTGTCTCTCTTTATCCTGAGTTGTACTCTCCAAGAGCTTAGTACAGTTCTGTGCACACAGTAAACACTCAATAAATATGATTGAACGAACGAACGAATGAATGAATGAATGAATGAGTGAATGAATGACAAGTGATTATTTGGGCATCACCATGGCTTTGGGAAATGAGCATGTGGCTGGGAGTCATGAGACTTGAAATGTCTGCCCGGTTCTGCCACCGGCCTGCTGAATGACCTTGGTCCAGCCACGTAACCTCTTTGGGTCTCTCTGTAAAATTGGGATTAAATATGTGCTCTCTCTTTCTCTTGCATTCTGAGCCCCTGTAGGTCAGGAGACCTGTCTCATCTGATTAGTTTGTTTCTACTCCAGCACTTGGCAGTCTTTTACAAATAAATTCTTAATAAATTCAGCAATGATAATGTTGATACTACTACTGATAATAATAGCAATTCTATGAATTTTAAGATCACTCTTGGTGGTTATGAAAATCAGAAAATCAGAGGGTGACAAGGGACGCAGTCATGGAAACTGTTCCCCACATTTGAATGCCTGTTTACTTGTTTTGATGCCTGTCATTCATTCATCCATTCATTCAATCGTATTTATTGAGCACTTACTGTGTGCAGGGCACTGTACTAAGCGCTTGGAAAGTACAAGTCAGCAACATATACAGATGGTCCCTACAAACAAACGGGCTTACAGTCTCCCCTATCGAGACTGTGAACCCATTGTGGGCAGGTATTATCTCTATTGGAATTGTACTTTCCAAGTGCTTAGTACAGTGCTCTGCACACTGTAAGTGCTCAATAAATATGAATGAATGAATGAATTTGACTGGTCAAATCCTTACGTCGATTCCATTCGTTCATCCATCCATTCGATGTTCCATCCATCCATCCATCCATAATTATAATATACAGTACACGCACCCATACATCCATCCATAATAATAATGATATTTGTTAAGCGCTTATTACATGTCATGCAAAGTACTAAGCGCTGGGGCAGATATAAGCTAATCAGATTTTACACAGTCCCTATCCCACATAGTGCTGACAGTCTCAGTTCCCATTTTACAGATGAGATAACTGAAGCACAGAGAAATGAAGTGCCTCGACTAAGGTCACACAGCAGACATTCCACTCATCCATCCATTCATCTATCCATCCATCTACCCTCCCACCCTTCCATCCATCCATCCCTCCATCCATCCAACAACCCATCCATGCAATCAATCAATGATATTTGTTGAATGCATCCTGGGTGTAAAGTACTGTAGTGAACCCTTCAGAGAGATCAAAATAAATTAAACACCATCCCTGCTTTCCAAGAGCTTAAAATCTAACAGGGGAGATAGACACAGAATTAATTCATGAGAGGACAGGGAAGAGAATGGAAAGAATGGTAAAAAGATAACTATGTGCTTAAAGAGTACATTTTATAAAAGCCACTATGTACAAAAGTATAATGGTGGGTGTGAGTGCAAAAATGAAGAAGTGGTCTAAGATGCTGATTGGTAGTTGGGAGAAGATGACATAGGGAGAAGAAAAGTGAATCGTGTGAAGCATCCTGGAAGTGGTGAGAAGACAGAGGGGCTTTGAAGATGGGGAAAGCTGTGCTCTCATGGACTGGAACGGGGGAGGAGGAAATGTGGGCTGACAGATTATTTCTCCATTTCCTATCACTGAGATATTTTGAAAGGGGACAGGGCCATTCAGAGGAGATAATGCAATGACCTCCTCATCTCCCGTTTGGTACAGTGTCTCAGCTCTGAGATAGAAGAGGAAGAACACTAGGCTACACCCTGTTCCTTCTGAAACCAGGGATTTTCCCGTCGTGTCCACTCAATCAATATCAGTGATTCCTTCCCATCACTCCATTCTCGGAACCCCTCAGCACTTTCCAAACTGATAATAATAATAACAATAATAATAATAATCGCATCTGTTAAGCACTCACCATGTGTCAAGCATTGTTCTAAGTGCTCAGGTAGATGAAACGTAATCACGCTGTCCAAACTAGAGCTCACAGTCTTATTGGAGTCTTATTCCTTCTTTATTGACACCCATGCCCACCATCCCCGTCAGCTCTTCCGTACATTCAACTCCCTTCTCAGGCCCCCGGTTCCTCCCCCTCCTCCTTCCCTCACCCCCAACGATCTGGCCTCCTACTTCATTAACAAAATTAAATCCATCAGGTCCGACCTCCCCAAAGTCACTCCCCCCCTTCTCTAACCCCCCAGCTCTCAACACTCTCTGCTACTCTCCCATCCTTCCCCACAGTATCCTCAGAGGAGCTCTCCTCCATCGTCTCAAGTGCTACTCCGTCCACCTGTGCTTCTGACCCCATTCCCTCTCATCTCATGAAATCTCTCGCTCCATCCCTTCTCCGCTCCTTAACTTCCATCTTCAACCGCTCACTCTCCACTGGTTCCTTCCCCTCTGCCTTCAAACATGCCCATGTCTCTCCCATCCTAAAACAATCCTCTCTTGACCCCACCTCACCTTCTAGGTATCGCCCCATATCCCTCCTATCATTCCTTTCCAAACTCCTTGAACGAGTTGTCTACACGCGCTGCCTCGAATTCCTCAACACCAACTCTCTCCTCGACCCCCTCCAGTCTGGCTTCTGTCCCCTACATTCCACCGAACCTGCCCTCTCAAAGGTCACCAATGACCTCCTGCTGGCCAAATCCAACGGCTCATACTCTATCCTAATCCTCCTCGACCTCTCAGCTGCCTTCGACACTGTGGACCACCCCCTTCTCCTCAATACGCTATCCGACCTTGGCTTCACAGACTCCGTCCTCTCCGGGTTCTCCTCTTATCTCTCCGGTCGTTCATTCTCAGTCTCTTTTGTAGGCTCCTACTCCCCCTCCCATCCCCTTACTGTGGGGGTTCCCCAAGGTTCAGTTCTTGGTCCCCTTCTGTTCTCGATCTACACTCACTCCCTTGGTGACTTCATTCGCTCCCACGGCTTCAACTATCATCTCTACGCTGATGACACCCAGATCTACATCTCTGCCCCTGCTCTCTCCCCCTCCCTCCAGGCTCGCATCTCCTCCTGCCTTCAGGACATCTCCATCTGGATGTCTGCCCGCCACCTAAAACTCAACATGTCCAAGACTGAACTCCTTGTCTTCCCTCCCAAACCCTGCCCTCTCCCTGACTTTCCCATCACTGTTGATGGCACTACCATCCTTCCCGTCTCACAAGCCCGCAACCTTGGTGTCATCCTCGACTCCGCTCTTTCATTCACCCCTCACATCCAAGCCATCACCAAAACCTGCCGGTCTCAGCTCTGCAACATTGCCAAGATCCGCCCTTTCCTCTCCATCCAAACCGCTACCCTGCTCGTTCAAGCTCTCATCCTATCCCGTCTGGACTACTGCATCAGCCTTCTCTCTGATCTCCCATCCTCGTGTCTCTCCCCACTTCAATCCATCCTTCATGCTGCTGCCCGGATTGTCTTTGTCCAGAAACGCTCTGGGCATATTACTCCCCTCCTCAAAAATCTCCAGTGGATACCAATTAATCTGCGCATCAGGCAGAAACTCCTCACCCTCGGCTTCAAGGCTCTCCATCACCTCGCCCCCTCCTACCTCACCTCCCTTCTCTCCTACTACAGCCCAGCCAGCACGTTCTGCTCCTCTGCCACTAATCTCCTCACCGTGCCTCGTTCTCGCCTGTCCCGCCATCGACCCCCGGCCCACGTCATCCCCCTGGCCTGGAATGCCCTCCTTCTGCCCATCCGCCAAGCTAGCTCTCTTCCTTCCTTCAAGGTCCTACTGAGAGCTCACCTCCTCCAGGAGACCTTCCCAGACTGAGCCCTTTCCTTCCTCTCCCCCTCGTCCGCCTCTCCATCCCCCCCTTCTTACCTCCTTCCCTTCCCCACAGCACCTGTATATATGTATATATGTTTGAACATATTTATTACTCTATTTATTTATTTATTTATTTATTTACTCACTTATTTATTTATTTTACTTGTACATATCTATTCCATTTATTTTATTTTGTTAATATGTTTGGTTTTGTTTTCTGTCTCCCCCTTCTAGACTGTGAGCCCAATGTTGGGTAGGGACTGTCTCTATATGTTGCCAACTTGTACTTCCCAGGCGCTTAGTACAGTACTCTGCACACAGTAAGCGATCAATAAATACGATTGATTGATTGATTGATTGGTGGTGCCAATGGAGAAATCTGCTTTAAGCAAAGAATCTCCACTTTGTTTACCCTAGCTAAGGTGGTCTTCAGGGCCACAAAGGAGAACATTTGAGATGAAAAAGAGGAAGTTTGCTTTAAGAGGAAAATCTCCTGATGCAGTTTCTCTAACTAACGTTTACAAGGCCCGAAAGACAGTATTTGGGGTTAAAAAATGAGAATTTTGCTTCAAGCAAAAATTTCTCCTTATTTTTCCACCCAAGGTTTTCAAGGCCTCAGAAGAGAGTACATGAGGTGCCAAAGAAGAAATCTGTTTCCCTGCACGTACATCCTCTGGTCCTGTCTCCACCTCGGTCCTTCAAGATCTTTTAATTGAGAATGAATAAGAGAATATTTGAGGCGAAAAGGGAGAAACTTTCTACATGTAAACGATCTCGGCTTTTCTTTCTCTGCCCGAGGGTTTCGAGGCCTCCGAAAGAGGGTATTTGAGGTGAAAAAGGGAGAAGATTTGTCCCATGCACACAACCTCCAATTTATGCTTTTCTAAGGTTTTCAAGGCCTCAAAAGAGAATGTTTCCAGGAAAAAAGGAGAAATTTGGTAACACAAATCATTTCCTGCTTTCATTTTTCTCACTGAGTTCTTGAAGGCCTGAAAAAATGTGATATGACATTTGAAAAAAAGGAGAAGTTTACATCATGCAAAATCTGTCATGCTTATTTGTCCACCTTAGGTCTTCCAGGCTTTTGAAGGGCATGTGAGAGGTGAAAAATGATCCATTTGCTTCATGCAAACAATCTCGAGCTTTAATTCCTTTAAGGCCTTCAAGGCATTACGAGAAAATGATTTAGGTGAAAAGGGAGAAATGTGCTTCATGTGGCAGATGCGTCTCCTGTTCATTACTCAACTTCAGGCCTTCCAGGCTTTTTCACCGAGAACAAATAGAGACTATTTGACGTTGAAAAGGAGAAATTTGCTTCATGCAAACCATCTCCAGCTTTTATTTCTCCATCTGCGGTCTTCAAGCCCTCCAAAGAGAATAGTTGAGGTGAAACTGGAGAAATTGGCTTCATGCAAAGCCATCTCCTGCTTTCATTTGTCTAATTAAGTCTTCAAGACCTTAAAAGAGGATATTTGAGATGAAAAAGGGAAAATGTGTTTCATGCAAAGACTTGCAGCTTAGATTTCTCTCCCGAAGGTCTTCAAGGCTAGCAGAGAGAATATAGTGGAACATAAGGAGAAATCTGTTTCATGCAAACCATCTCCAGCAATTATGTCTCTACTGAAGGTCTTCAAGGCCCAAAAAGAGAATATTTGAGGTGAGGAAGGGGAAATTTGCTTCATTCAAATCATCCCCAGCTTTTATTTCTCTACTTAAGGTCTTCAAAGCCTTAAAAAAGAGAATATATGAGGTGACAAGGGAGAAATTTAGCTTCCTGCAAAGACCTCCAGCTTTGATTTCTCTACCCAAGGCCTTCTAGGACAAAAGAGAGAGTATTTGAGGAGCATAAGGAGAAATTCTTTTCATGCAAACCGACTCCAGCTTTTACTTATCTGTCTAAAGTCTTTGAGGCCTCCAAAGCAAGTATTCTAGATGAAAATAGAGAACATTTATTCCTTGCAAATGACCTCCAGCTTCGATTTCTCTACCGAGGTTCTTCAAGGCCAGAAAAGAATATTTGAGATGGAAAAGGAGAAGCATTATACATGCAACGAGTCTGCAGCTTTGATTTCTCTACCAAGGGTCTTCAAGGCCCTAAGAGAGTATATTTGAGGTGAAAAAGGAGAAAGCTTCATGCAATCTCACAATTTGTATTTCTCCAATGTCTTCAAGCCCTCCAAAGAGAATATATCTAGTGCAAAAGGAGAAATTTGATTTATGCAAACAATTTTCTACGCTGATTTTTCCAAATCTGATCTTCAAGGCCTGAAAAAAAAATACACAGGGTTAAAGAAGGAAAATTTCCTTCATGAAAATACTGTCCCGATAATTCGTCCTCCTTAGGTCTTCAAGGTCTTTGAAAGAGAATATATGATGTGAAAAATGATCGGTTTTCATCTCGCAAACAATCTCCAGCTGTTACTGCTGTAAAGTCACAGGTCTGCAAGGCCTCAAAAGAGAATATTTGAGGTGGGAAAGGAGAAATTTGTCTCATGCAAAGTCTAGCTTTTATTTTTCTAAGGTCCTCAAGGCCTGAAGAGATAGTATATGGCATTAAAAGAAGAGAATTTTGCTTCATGGAAAAAATGTCCTGCTTATTTGTCAACCTAAGGGCTTCAAGGCCATCAGAGAGAATTTATGTGGTAAAAAAAGGTTAACTTTGCTTCATGCAAACAATCTCTAGCTATTATAGCTCTGCCTAAGGTCTTCAAGGCCTCAACACTTACTATTTCAAGCGAAAAGGAGAAATTTGCTTTATGCAAACAATTTCCTCTGCTCATTTTTCTAAATCAGATCTTCAAGGCATGAAAAAACGACATGTGGGGTTCAAGAAGGAGAATTTTACTTCAAGAAAAAGCTGTCCTGCTCATTTGTCCACCTTAGGTCTTCAGGGCCTTTCCAAGAGGATATATGAGGTGAAAAATAATTAGTTTACTTCAGGTAAACAATTCCCAGGTGTTATTTCTGTAAGGTTTTCGGTCTTCAAGATCTCCAAAGAGAACATTTGAGGTGAAAAAGAAGAAATTTGGTTCATATAAGCCAACTCTAGTTTTGATTTCTCTAAAATACTTCAAGGCCTCCAAAGAGAATCTTTAAAGTGGGAAAGGAGAAATTTGCTTCATGCAAACAAACTCTAGCTTTTATTTCTCTAAGGTCTTCAAGGCCTGGAGAGATAGTATAAGACATTATAAAAGGAGAATTTTGCTTCATGAAAAAAAAATGTCCGGCTTATTTGTCAACCTAAGGGCTTCAAGGCCATCAGGAAGAATGTATGTGGTGAAAAAGGATGAATTTTCTTCATGCAAGCAATCTCCAGCTGTTATTTCTCTATACAAGGAAGACCTTCAAGGGCAGATACACTTCCTGTGCACTACTCCTCTTCAAAGCCTTGTACTTCAGAATGAATAGAGAATATCTGAGGTGCAAAAGCAGAAATTTGCTTCAGGAAAACCATCTCTAGCTTTTACTGGGAAAAGGAGAAAGTTTCATGCGGACAATCTCTAGTTTGTATGTCTCTAAGTCCTTCAGGGCCTCAGAGGAGAAAATTTCAAATGAAAAGAGGGAAATTTGCTTTGGGCAAAACAATTTCCTGCACTCATTTTTCTAAATCAGATCTTCAAGGAATTAAAAAAATATATGAGGTTAAAGAAGGAGAAACTTCCCGCTCATTTGTCCACCTTAGGTCTTCAAAAGGCCTTTCCAAGAGAATATATGAGGTGAAAAATGTTTAGTTTACTTCATGTAAACAATCTCCAGGTTATATTTCTGTAAGGTCTTAGGTCTTCAAGGCCTCCAAAAAGAATATTTGAGGTGAAAATGGTTAAATTTGCTTTATGCAGTCCAACTCTAGCTTTTATTTATCTAAGGTCTTCAAGACCTGAAGAGCTAGTGTATGGCATTAAAAAAGGAGACTTTTGTTTCATGCAAAAAATGTCCTGCATACTTGACAACATAAGATCTTCAAGGCCATCAAAGAGAATATCTGTTGTAAAAAAAAGGAAGAATTTGCTTCATGCAAACCATTCCCAGCTTTGATTTCTCTATACAAGGTCTTTAAGGCAGACCCCAAAAGCAAATACTGGAGGGAAAACAGAAAATGGGTTTCATGCAAACCACCTCCAGCTTTTATTTCTCTACCCTAAGTTCTTCAAGCCCAGAAACGTGAAGAATCGATATGCAAAAGGAGAAATTTGCTTCATGTAAAAATCGTCTCCAGCTTTTACTTCTCTGTCTACGGTCTTCAAGGCTGCAAAATAGAATATTTGAAGTAGAAAAGGAGAAAATTTTCTTCATGTAAACAACCTCCAGCCCTTATTTCGCTACCTAAGGTCTTGAAGGCCAGGAAAGGGAATATTTGATGTGAAACTGGAGAAATATGCTTCATGCATACAATCGCCAGCTCTTATATCTCTAACGGTCTTCAAGGCCTGAAAAAGAAATGTTTGAGTTGAAAATGGAGAACTTTGCTTCATGCAAACCATCTCCTACTTTGATTTCTCATAATGAATGTCTTCAAGACCTGGAAAGAGAATATGTGTGTTGAGAAAGGAAAATTTTATTCATGCAAATATCTGCTGCTTTTGTTTCTCTGCCTAAGGGCCGGAGAAGGTAATATATGGAGTTCAAAAAGGAGAAATTTCTTGATACAAAAACTCACCTCATAATTTTCCACTTAAGGTCTTCAAGACCTGAAGGCAAAATGTACGAACTTGAAAAGGAGAAATTGGCTTCCTGCAGAAACACTTCCTGTGTTTCACTTCAGGCCCTCAAGGCCTCTGAAATGAGAATGAATAGAGTATATTGGTGGTGAAAAGGAGAAATTTGTTTCATGCAAAAAAAATCTGCTTTAATTTCTCTCCATAAGGTCTTCAGGGCCTGAAAAGAAAATATTTGAGGGGAGAAAGGAGAGGTTTACTTCATGCAGATATATCTCCTGTTCATCACACCACTTGAGGCCTTCAAGGCATTTTAATGGAGATTATTTGACTCGTTGCATCACTCGGGCCCCGACCACCTCTGTTGCTGACCCATTGGGTCACCAAGCCACTGACTAGCCGTCTGAGAGGTTTTGGCTGAGGGACGAGCAGAGCTTCCAGCTCGAGGTAAGAGCCCAGGACACAGGGGAGGAGAAGGGGAATGAGGCTTGGGCATGAAAGGAAGTTGAAGGAAAGGAGCCCGTTCAAATAATATCTAAACGAAAAAATGACTCCAGAGAAACCAAAAATACTATCCCGATCATTGTACCCCCGTTCACTGGGGAATTTGACGGGATTTGCATAAAAGAGCATGGGCTTGGGAGTCAAAGGACGTGGGGTCTAATCCCACCTCTGCCACTTGGCTGTTGTGTGAACTTGGACAAGCCACTTAACTTCTGTGTACCTGTTACCTCATCTGGAAAATGGAGATTAAGACTGTGAGCCCCACGTGGGACAACCTGATTACGTTGTATCTACCCCAGTGCTTAGAACAGTGCTTGGCACATAATAAGCACTTAACAAATACCACGATTATTATTATGATTGTTATGATTACTATTATTCTTAATCCCCATTTTTCAGATGAGGTAACTGAGGCCCAGAGAAGTGAAGTGGCTTGCCCAAGGTCATGCTGCAGAGAAGTGGTGAAGCTGGGATTAGAATCCACGTCCTTTGACTCACAAGCCCACGCTCTTGCCACTAACCTATGCTGCTTCTTATGCTGCTTCTCCGGGTTGAGCCACCAAACCAGCCCGGGGGAGGGTTTTAGGATGGATTTAGTCATTTCTCATTTTCTCTAGATTTGCAACCAGAAGATGTCAGAAAGTACAACTCATTAAATGACCGATGGATTGTCTGTGGTCATGAACAAGATGAAACTGAGGGAAGCAGCATGGCCTAGTAGATAGAGCATGGACCTGGGAGTCATTCATTCATTCATTCAATCGTATTTATTGAGCGCTTACTGTGTGCAGAGCACTGTACTAAGCGCTTGGGAAATACGAGTTGGCAACATACAGAGACGGTGCCTACCCAACAGCGGGCTCACAGTCTAGAAGGGGAAGACAGACAACAAAACAAAACATATTAACAAAAAAATAGAATATATCAATCAATCAATCAATCGATCAATCATATTTATTGAACATTTGCTGTGTGTAGAGCACTGTACTAAGCGCTTGGGAAGTACAAGTTGGCATCATATAGAGACAGTCCCTACCCAACAGTGGGCTCACAGTCTAGAAGGGGGAGACAGAGAACAAAACCAAACATATTAACAAAATAAAATAAATAGAATAGAAATGTACAAGTAAAATAAATAAATAGAGTAATAAATATGTACAAACATATATACATATATACAGGTGCTGTGGGGAAGGGAGGGAGGTAAGACGGGGGATGGAGAGGGGGACGAGGGGGGAGAGGAAGGAGGGGGCTCAGTCTGGGAAGGCCTCCTGGAGGAGGTGAGCTCTCAGTAGGGCCTTGAAGGGAGGAAGAGAGCTAGCTTGGCGGATGTTGGGAGGGAGGGCATTCCAGGCCAGGGGGATGACGTGGGCCAGGGGTCGACGGCGGGACAGGCGAGAACGAGGCACGGTGAGGAGATTAGTGGCAGAGGAGCGGAGGGTGCGGGCTGGGCTGTAGAAGGAGAGAAGGGAGGTGAGGTAGGAGGGGGCGAGGTGATGGGGAGCCTTGAAGCCGAGGGTGAGGAGTTTCTGCCTGATGCGCAGATTGATTGGTAGTCACTTGAGATTTTTGAGGAGGGGAGTAACATGCCCGAGCGTTTCTGGACAAAGACAGTCCGGGCAGCGGCGTGAAGTATGGATTGAGGTGGGGAGAGACACGAGGATGGGAGATCAGAGAGGAGGCTGATGCAGTAGTCCAGACGGAATAGGATGAGAGCTTGAACGAGCGGGGTAGCGGTTTGGATGGAGAGGAAAGGGCGGATCTTGGCAATGTTGCGGAGGTGAGACCGGCAGGTTTTGGTGACGGCTTGGATGTAAGGGGTGAATGAGAGAGCGGAGTCGAGGATGACACCAAGGTTACGGGCTTGTGAGACGGAAAGGATGGTAGTGCCGTCAACAATGATGGGAAAGTCAGAGAGAGGGCAGGGTTTGGGAGGGAAGACAAGGAGTTCAGTCTTGGACATGTTGAGTTTTAGGTGGCGGGCAGACATCCAGATGGAGATGTCCTGAAGGCAGGAGGAGATGCGAACCTGGAGGGAGGGGGAGAGAGCAGAGGCAGAGATGTAGATTTGGGTGTCATCAGCGTAGAGATGATAGTTGAAGCCGCGGGAGCGAATGAGGTCACCAAGGGAATGAGTGTCGATCGAGAACGGAAGGGGACCGAGAACTGAACCTTGGGGAACCTCCACAGTAAGGGGATGGGAGGGGGAGGAGGAGCCTGCAAAAGAGACTGAGAATGAACGACCGGAGAGATAAGAGGAGAACCAGGAGAGGACGGAGTCCGTGAAGCCAAGGTTGGATAGCGTGTTGAGGGGAAGGGGGTGGTCCACAGTGTCGAAGGCAGCTGAGAGGTCGAGGAGGATTAGGATAGAGTATGTGTCGTTGGATTTGGCAAGCAGGAGGTCATTGGTGACTTTTGAGAGGGCAGTTTCCGTGGAATGTAGGGGACGGAAGCCAGCCTGGAGGGGGTCGAGGAGAGAGTTGTACAAGTAAAATAAATAGAGTAATAAATCTGTACAAACATATGTACAGGTGCTGTGGGGAGGGGAAGGAGGTAGGGAGGGGGGGGATGGGGAGTGGGAGAGTGTCCCGAGGTGACCCTTGGGTACCGGCTATCTCAAGGTCAAAAGCTATCTCGTGACCACCTGAGCCAGCAGGCGGAACTCGGAAGTGAGGGTGGGATACCGCCCCCACGACCAAATCTGCTAGATTGACAGCCCAAGCTGGGAATACAGAAGGTGTCCCTCGCCCCCGTGCCAATCAAATTAGGTATGGAGGAGGCGGGGAGGGCAGAGATTGGATAGACTGAGGCCGGAAGCTGGAATGGCCTAGGGGCACAGGCAATAAATACCTGTCGCCTCTGACCTTCGGGGTCAGAACACCAGGACACGCAGTAGCAGGAGCAGCCGCAGCAGCAGCAGCCCACGTGTCTCTCCCTGCCCAGAAGGCCAGATGCCAGCTCTACAACCAGAACCAACACACTGAGGCAAGGGCCGCGGGATGGGTGAGTGTCTCGTGGTTGGGACCCAGGTACCCCGCTGCTGATGGGAATTATGAGTGGATTCCTCCCATGTAGGGAGAGCACATTGTGAGAGCTAGCCGCCCACCACGTGCGCGGGTAATGTAATGAATTCTTCCCATGTGGGAAAGTAAGTGGATTCTTCCCGAGTGGGAAGTGCACATGGGTGAGAGTTAACCAACTCACCCACGTGCGATTAACGGATGATTGTGTTCCTCCCGTGTAGGGAAGCTCTAATATTGCTAATTGATTATATTCCTCCCTAAAGGGAAGCTCAATCCATTGCGCCTAAACAATTACATAAATTCAATTCACCTCGCGAAATAAATTTTATATAAAACTTAGGCTTTCCGTCCCCGGCCTCTCTCTCTTTCGCCTCGCCGATCACTGAACGAACCCGTCCCCGGACGACGGGTGACATAAAGGAAGGATGGGGCTCAGTCTGGGAAGGCCTCCTGGAGGAGGTGAACTCTCAGTAGGACTTTGAAGGGACGCAGAGAGTTAGCTTGGCGGATGTGCGGTGGGAGGGCATTCCAGGCCAAGGAGAGGACGTGGGCCAGGGTTCGACAGCGGGACAGGCGAGAACGAGGCACAGTGAGGAGGTTAGTAGCAGAGGAACGGAGGGTGCGGGCTGGGCTCATAGATTGGGAGCCCCTCATGGGACAGGCACTGCGTCCAGTGTGGGTCTTGTCTTGTCTCATGCTGTCGAGTCGGCTCCGACCCATGGCGACGCCATGGTCACATCTCTTCCAGAACACCCCACCTCCACCTGCAATCACTCTAGCTGTGTATCTATAGAGTTTTCTTGGTAAAAATACCGAGGTGGTTTACCTTTGCCTCCTCTTGCGCAGTAAACTTGAGTCTCTGCCTTCGACTGTCTCCCATGTCGCTGCTGCCCAGCACAGGTTAGTTTTGACTTGTAGCTGACCCGGTTTCTAATCTCGTCTCTGTTACCTTTATGCTCCGTGACTGTGGGCAAGACTCTTCACTTCTCTGGGCTTCAGTTCCCTCATCGGTGAAATAGGGGTTGAGACTGTGAGCCCATGTGAGACAGGGACTTGCCTGACCCAATTTGCTTCTATCCACTTTAGCGCTTAGTACAGGCACATGTGTCAGGCACATAATAAACGCTTATAAAATGCCACAATTATTATTATTGTTATTATTATTAAGGATGAAAAGGGGGGCTTTTTACCCAGGCCCAGACCGAGACAATTATGCACCCTGAGACATGGAGGCCCAGGGAAGCAACATAGCCCAATTGATAGAGCATGGCCTTAGGATTCAGATAACCTGGGTTCTAATTCCACCTCCACCAGTTGTCTGCCATGTGACCTTGAGCAAGACATTTGAATTCTTGCCTCAATTTCCTCGTCTGTAAAATGGGGATTAAGACTGGAAGTCTTATGCAGTACAGGGACTGTGTCCAACCTGACTAGCTTGTATGTACTTCAGTACTTAGAACGGTCCTTGGCAAATGATAAACACTTACCACGTATCATTATGAAAAAAATAATCAGGGATGGTCCCGTGGATTTAATAGAGTTTCAGGAAGGGGTTTTGAAGAAGGGAAGCCCTGTGGTCGGGTGGATATGAAATGAGAGATAATTCCAAGCGTGGGAAAGGTGGTGAGGTAGGGGTCTGAGTGGGGGAGTTGGGAACGAGGCACAGTGAAATGATGAGCTTGGGAGGAATGGAGAATGCAGATAAGAATTCAGTAGGGGAAAATAATGCATAACAATCGATCGATCATATTTATTGAGACCTTACTATGTTCAAACCTTGGTACTGAGCGCTTGGGAGAGTACGATATAACAATGTAACAGGGTTGGTAGACACATTCCCTGCTCTTGATGAGCTTACAGTCTAGTGGGCAATGTCGAAAATGGACTGATACAGATTTCAGATGGTCCCAAGCCATGGCATGGGATGAAGCTCCAAACCTCAGAGTTTAACCAGAACACTATTATTAATCAAAGAAAAGGTGATTCGACTAATGATGACTAGTGTTGTCATAGGAAGGAATCCCAGAGTGGGAACCACGTGGGACTGGACAGTCATTTAGGTTGTGGGGGCCGGGACCACAAGGAGCCCACGATCCCGGCCTCCCGAGATTCCCGGACAGTAAGCTGTCTCAGCGGAGTCCCGGGCCCGTCCTCTCACGGGGAATTCCCCAGCAAATAACTGGGCCGTCATCTGAGGGGACGGCACAGCCATGCGGAGAGCCAAGAGGGGAAGCAAGGATCCTGAGAGCTCTCACCCCTCGCCCAGTCCTTCCTGTCACCACCACTAGCGTCCAGGACCGATGTGATGGAGTGAGCCTCTCTCTCAGCAGAGGTAGATACTCTCCAGCCCAGGACAGGCCCGGGAACTCTGAAGAGGAGCAGGGGAAAGGTGAGGGAAATTTCAATAGGGAACTGGATGACCAGGGTCAGAGTCACAATTTCTCTAAAGCAAAAGCAATGTCGCTTAATTGGAAGAGCATGGGCCCAGGAGCCAATAGGACCTGGATTCCAATCCCAGTTCTGCCACATACCTGGTGCCTGTCATGGGTCTAGTCATTTCAGGTATTTGGGGCCTGATCCAGACCTCCAGGGATTCCCCTCAGAGCGGCGGCTGCTTTATCTTTGGGGAAGTGGTCCATCTGCAAAAGCATCTCAGTGCCCCCAGGAGAGCAGAGAGCTGAGGGCTGAGGGCTCCTTGATGTCCCTTCTGTGCTGAAAGAACCCAGGAGTCCGAGGGGAGACAGAGGACCAGCCCAGACTGACAGAGGACGGCGACCCCTAGCCCCACGCTGTCCCGGTGAGTGCGCCCTGTGGTGAAGATTGAGGGGCGGTGAGAGGCCAGGAGCCCGTAGTGAATCTGTGGAGAATCTCGCACTCGGATCCCACGTTGAAGGTAGGACCAGGGCAGCATTGCAGGCGGGTTTGCAGGAGCAGAAACCAGGATTCAGCAGGGACGAGACAGTGGCAGGTACAGCACAGTACAAGCCAATAGTACTAGAATCACTTCCTGTGTTCTGGCTCTCGGTCGCATGGTCTTTGTACCCGGACCAGCACTCATCTGCTATTTGCTCTAGGACACCCCTTCATTCGTCTCGCTGACATCCCTTCATCGGCCATCCATCGGCCCTCCATCATACCTCCATCAATCGTTCCATCGTCCCTCCATCCCCCCTCCATCGTCCCTTCATCAATCCATCCCGCTAGACTGTCAGCTTGTTATGGGCAGGGAACGTGTCTACCAACTCTGTTAGATTGTCTTCTCCTTAACGCTTTAGTCCAATGCCCTGCACACAGTAAACCCTGAGTAAATACCATCGATTAATCATTTCTCCCAGCCCTCTGCCAAGCCTGAGGAGACCTATGCCATTGGGGTCCCACACCAGACCCCTCCCTGTTTAGCCAGACTTCAGTCTGCAGTTCATTTTCCTCGTATAGAGACAGCTGCAATCGGATTCCCTGAACTCACAGCTTTGTGTGTGCGCGTGCTCAGGGCAGGATAGGAGAATCAGGGAGCAAATCCCAGGCTTTAAGGAAGGGGGACATCTGGATAAAGAACAGTTGGGAATGTTCTCGATCACTCCCTAGGGAACAGGTTCGGGGTTCAGGGAACAGCCGAATGAGTGACTTAGGTACATATTTGGGTTTAGCGACTACCTACTGTTTTGTATAGTAATCTCCCAAGTGATTAGCACACTGCACACAGTGCTCTGCACACAGTAAGCACTCGATAAATGCGATTGACTCTGACTGCCCTTTTATGGGAGAATCTCGGTCTGTGAGTGAGCGGGAATATATATGAGGGCATTATGTGTCTGGATGTATTTATGTTTAGCTGTAATTTTGGCTGTGAGAATGAATTTGTGTGCTTCAGGTTGCCTTGTAGTGTTGGTATATCTTTGCTTTTTGTGTCCACCATGGGCTCGATAAACACGTTATTACTATTATCAGTCAATCAATCAGCTTAGTACAGCACTCTGCACACGGTAAGCTCTCAATAAATACGACTGAATGACTGAAAATTTATTGAGCTCAGAGCAGAGCTCTGTGTGTAGAGCACTATACCAAGTGCTTTGGAGAGTACAATATAACAATATAACGGAGACACTCCCTACCCACAACGAGTTTACAGTCTCTGTACATATCTGTAATTTGTTTTACATTAATATAATCTTTATCCCCCTTTAGACTCTAAGGTTGTTGTGGGGAGGGAATGTGTCTACCAACTCTGTTACATTGCATTCTCCCAAGTATTTAGTACAGTGCTGTGCACACAGTAAATGCTCAAAAATACGATTTCTTAATTAATTGATTGATACTACAACTTCTACTAGGGCTTATGCTGCTATTACTGCTACTATTACTGTGCCTGCTTTCTCCTCTTGTATCTTTGTCATCTTTTTGTCTCCACTTGGAGAATTTTGGTGTCAATCCTCCTTGGGAATTCCATCCTAGTTACGTGGAAGTCTTTTATCAAGTTTCTAGGTCATTTTGTTATTGATAACGCTCTTCCAATATACCATAAGTTGCTCCTCCCGTAGACTCACCGGCAAAACCCCTGTTCATTTCTTCACCTCATCAAGATTTTTGTCCTGTGCAGGGAGTCATCATCACCTACCAATGACTAACATCTCCACGGTGAGGGAATTCCTCCTGCTGGGATTCTCGGAGGTCCGGGAGCTGCATCTGGTCCACGCTGCCCTGCTCCTCCTGTTTTACCTGGCGGCCCTGATGGGGAATCTCCTCATCATCGCTGTCACCGCTTTCGACCGACGCCTCCACATTCCCATGTACTTCTTCCTCCGGAACCTGTCCATCCTCGACCTCTGCTACATCTCCGTCACCGTCCCCAAATCCATCCACAACTCCCTGACCGACCGTAGATCCATCTCCCTCCTTGGCTGTGCCGCCCAGGTCCTCTTCATGGTCTGGTTTGTCTGCTCAGAGCTGTTGGTCCTCACGGTCATGTCCTATGACCGCTGTGTCGCCATCTGCCTCCCCCTGAGCTACGAGGTCGTCATGAACAGAGCGGCCTCTGGGAAGATGGCCGCCGCCTCATGGGTTAGTGGGGGTCTGATTGGTGTCTTGTTTTCAGTTCCGACATTCTCCCTGTCCTTCTGTGGGTCCAACATCATCCAGCAGCGTTTCTGTGACGTCCCCTCCCTACTGAAGATCACCTGCTCCGAGGATTACGTCTCTGTTGACGTGAGCGTCACCGCCGGGTTGGCGTTAGGCGTCGTCTGCTTCATTCTCATCATCATCTCATATGTGCGCATTTTCCGGGCAGTGCTGAGGACGCCGGCCACCAAGAGTCGGGTCAAAGCCTTCTCCACCTGCCTGCCATACCTTGTCGTCGTCACTGTTTTCCTCTCTGCAGGTGCATTTGTCTACATCAAGCCGCCCTCAGGCTGCTCCTTGATCGTGGACCGGCTGGTGTCCGTGTTCTACGCAGGGGTACCCCCTGCTCTGCACCCCCTTATCAGCAGCCTGAGGAACTGGGACATGAAAGCTGCCTTGAGCAGGATCCTAAAAGGGTCACTCACCTGGTCGCTGCTCTGGGAGAAAAAATATCTATTCTTCCTTGTGCAAATAATATCATACCACCACTTAACCAAGGAACTGCCCTAGGACCTAGCCAGAAGCTTAGCTGTCCTACTGGGTTCACAGAAAACGCTGGACATTGATGAATTGTCGAGGTCTGGGAGGGAGGCCGCTAAGACTGAAGTAAGATGGACAATCCAGCTTTGGGGACGCATCATGGCCTAAAGGAAGGGGAGTCCCTTTAGACTGTAAGCTAACTGTAGGCAGGGAATGTATTTAAAAACATTGGTGTACTGAACTTTCCCAAGTGTTTAGTACAGTAAATCAACTCTGGGGGCGGTTTCTAATCCCTGCTCTGCCACTTGTCTTCTGTGTGACCTTGTGCGAGCCACGTAACTTCTCCATGCCTCATCTGTAAAATGGGGATTAAGACTGTGAACTCCACAAGGGACAACCCGATTACCTTGTATCTTCCCCAGTGCTTAAAACATGTGCTTGACACATAGCAAGTACCTAACAAATACCATAATTTGTTTTCAATTTTATCATGGCCTAAAGCTTTGGGATTCACTCTAGACTGTAAGCTCATCGTGGGCAGGGAACATGTCTACCAACTATATTACATTAAAGTTTTCAAAGTTCTGAGTACAGTGCTGGGCCCAGAGTAAGTGCTCAATAAATATGATTGGTTGATTGAATGATTGATTGATTGAGACTTGAGTTCTGTTGCCATGTCTTCTACTGGCTTGTTTTGTGACCTAGTGGCAGTGACTTAACAACCCTAGGATCTCTCTTGTTCTTACACTCTGAGCCCCTGTGTGACAGGAATTGTGTCTGAACTGATTCTTTTGTTTCTACTCTAGCAAGTGGAACAATTTAGGCACACAACCTATTAATAAATACAATAATGATATCATTATTAGAAAAGTCCAGGAAAATATAATGATACGCTCTTTAGAATGACTCTGGGGGTGGGAATGAAAGTTGGACAATGGGAGGTGCTATGAGAGAAGGGAAGAGAGGATGACTGCAGCTTCATTTGTCTTATCAAATCTGTCCCCTCACTTCAATCAGTCTATGCTTCCTTCGTTCCTCCCATCCTTCCAACCATTCGTTATCCATCCATCCATCCTTCCATCCAGAGCACAGGCTTGGGAGTCAGAGGTCGCAGGTTCTAATCCCCGTTCAGCTACTTGTCTGCCATATGACCTGGGGCAAGTCACTTTACTTCTCTGTGCTTCGGTTACCTCATCTGTAAAATGGGGATTGAGACTGTGAGCTGGATGTGGGACAGGGACTGTGTCCAACCTAATTACCTTGCATCTGCTCCAGCACTTAGAACTGTGCTTGACACATAGTAAGCGATTAACAAAGACCATAATCATTAGTATTATTATTATCAATGGTATTGATTGACCACATCCTGGGTGCAAAGCAGTGTAGTAAGCTCTCAGGAGATTTGAAAAGACATACAATTGCATTGTTCCTGCTCTCTAGGAGATTATGATTCAATTGGGGAGCTAAACACAGAATAAATCATGTAGAGGAGGAAGGAGAGAAGGGAAAGATGAGAAAGTAGATGAACGCTTGATTCAAGAGTACAGTTTATATAGTCAGTATGAACTTCAGTGGATTTGTAATCAGGACCAGTCAGAAGAAGCAGCGTTTCCTAGTGGGTAGAACAGAGACCAGGGATTCAAAATGACATAGTTTATGATCCCGGTTCCACCAAATGTCCTCTGTGTGACCTTGGGCAGGGTCGCTTAACTTCTCCGTACCTCAGTTCCCTCATCTGTAAAATGGGGATTGAGATGTGAGCCCCACGGGGACATGGACTCTGTACAATCTGATTAGCTTGTAACTACTACAGTACTTAATATAGTGTCTGATATATAGTAAGTGCTTCTCAAAGACCATAAGTAAAAGTTACAGTTGGCTGCTTGACTGACAGATAGAGTGTTTCAGGTTGTGAATTAGACAAAGGTGAAACCATTCACAGTGGCTAAAGACTGTCGTTGAAAACAGGACCGTTGGGACGCTGAAATGCAGCTGCCGCTGTTTCCACGGGAACCCCGAAGGCCGGCACCATCACTGATGCTGCAGGGGCGTGCCCTTGTCTCCCAGGAGCCTCAGAAACCACGTGACCAGAGGGTGCTTGGCTTGCCCAGGCCCTGAGGTCCCTTGGCAGGCTCCGAGTTCTCCTCCACGGATCCCACTCGTAGCCGCTCCTGGTTTATCTATAGGGATGGGAGCCATCTGAAGAACTTCTCAGGGTCTGAGGGGGAGCCGAGAGGGATCGAGGGCTCCTCTCAGTTCCTTCCTGGCTGACCGAATTCAGGAGTATGAGGGGATAGAAGGGATCAGACCAGCCCTGCAGAGGTCAGCGACCCCCAGCCACACGCTGCCCCGGTGAGAGTGACCGAGGGTGAGTGGGATGGAGAGGTGTGGGGCACGAGGATGAGGATGGATGAGATGGAGCCAGTCTGGGGCCTATGTTCGGGTTCGGACCAGGGCCGCGGCCCCCAGCAGGGCACGGGTGCTAGCAGGAGGGGAAGTGTTTTCCATTTCAGTAGCCCCCAACCATCACATGCCTCTCCTGCTTCTTCCTCAAACCTTGCTACCATGCTAACCACTCGCCGGGCTACAGTGCTCCAGCACAGTTTCAGCACTGTGAACATTCAATTTGGCTTTCAGTGGATCCCAGAATCCCTTGCAGAGGCTAAATGACAGGCAGGGCTGAGAGAGTGTGAAAAGCTTTGGACCACAACTGGAACTCTCAGCAATTCCTCCCTGTAAGAGTTCTTCCCAAATGTTGGGAGAAGACAAATAATGAGAAAGGTTGTAATCCCTCCCCTCAAAAATTTTCCTGCCTACTTGGCTGGGTTGACAAAGTATTATTTACTATCAATCAGTTAATCTTGAATCATATTTATGGAGCTCTTATTGTGTGCACTAAGTAGCTCAGGTAGTCCAACCCCACGGTGCCCAGCGTGTGCAGGCCCTCCACATCCATGGCGTTGTAGGTGCGCATGCCGTTCAGGTCGTGGCTGAGGGTGGCATAGGCGGCCGTGTCGCCCCCGAAGTCCCTGTAGTGGTCGCGCCCACCGAATTCCAGGCTGAAGAAGATGTTGTTCTAGATGAACATCTGTATCATGGTCTCCTCGTCACGTTCTCTTGGTCACGTTCCCGTCGATCCCGCCATGGCCCCCCGGGTGGCTGACGCCATGAGGTCACTGTGTACCTGGAGGGGGCAGGTGCTCGGTTCAGGGCGGGAGTCCCCGGGACGGATGCTGCTGGTCAGTCTGTGGGCTCAGGTGCCGAGAGGCGGTGTAGGGGGAGGCTGGGGCCAGCTGCCCACCCCCAACCTCCCCACCCACACAGAACCAGCCCTTAACCCCCTCCGTACCTTGAAGATGGCTCGTTTCCCCAGCAGTCGCTCAGAGAGTGTTCCGGGCAGCTCTCGCGTTGTCTGCAGCTCCTCGTTCCAATATCGCGTCTGATGGGTCGGGGAGGGGAGGTGGGAGGGTGAGGGTCAGGGGACCAGCACTCTGTAGGGTGAGACCTGAACCCCACCCTGGCCTCGCTGGGTTTTCAGAGGGGAGATGCCACGATTCTGTCAGGGCTCCACGCCAGGGAGATGGGGAGGGCAGACACTGCTCCACCCAAACCCCCACAGACACTCCTTCAGACAGGGCTGGTCCCGGACCCTGCCCCCTTCAACCTGGAGCCGCAGTGACAGGCCAGGGAGGGTTGACGGGCCTTGGGACTGCCTGGGTGCTGACCCCACGGGGAAGGGGGCGAGGAGAGTGGGCAGGCAGGCACCTGTCCAGGGATGTGTTCCGCGTAGCCCAGCTGCGAGGTGTAGGTGTCCTCAGCCCACACGCAGTCCATGGCGCACTGGGCCTGGGGCGCCGTCCAGCTGTACACCTGAAATGGGGTGGCGATCTTCTCGAAGGGGTGGCGCTGTAACCTGCAGTCAGAGTTTGGGGGGAGGGGACATCGTCATCAGAACCAGGGCACAAAGATGCTCCTCACCACACCGGCCCCTCACCGAGCACGGGGGCTCCCAACATCCCCCAAACAAATCCAACTCTCGGGGCTCATTTTCTCCAGCTGGCTCCAGCTCCCATCGCCTCCCCACCCGGTGCGGAGAGAACGAAAGGAGTGCCGATTCATTCAATCATTCCATCGTATTTATTGAGCGCTTACTGCGTGCAGAGCACTGTACTAAGCGCTTGGGAGTACAAGTCGGCAACATATAGAAACGGTCCCTATCCAACAATGCGCTCACAGTCTCAAAGGGGGAGACAGACAACAAAACAAAACATGTAGACAAGAGTCAAAATCATCAGAACAAATAGAATTAAAGCTATATGCACATCATTAACAAAATAAATAGAATAGTAAATATGTACAAGTAAAATAGAGTAATAAATCTGTACAAATATATGCAAGTGCTATGGGGAGGGGAAGGCGGTAGGGATGGGAATGGGGAGGAGGAGAGGAAAAAGGGAAGGCTTCCTAGAGGAGGTGAGCTCTCAGTAGGGCTTTGAAGGGAGGAAGAGAGCTTGTTGGCGGTTGTGTGGAGGGACGGCATTCCCGGTCAGGGGAAGGACGTGTGCCTGGGGTCGATGGCAGGACAGGCGAGAACGAGGTACAGTGAGGAGGTTAGCGGCAGAGGAGTAGAGGATGCGGGCTGGGCTGTAGAAGGAGAGATGGGAGGTGAGGTAGGAGGGGGCGAGGTGATGGAGAGCCTTGAAGCAGAGAGTGAGGAGTTTTTGCTTGATTTGTAGGTTGACAGGCAGCCACTGGAGATTTTTGAGGGAGCGAGTAACATGCCCAGAGCGTTTCTATACAAAGATAATCCGGGCAGCAGCGTGAAGTATAGACTGAAGTGGGGAGAGACAAGAGGATGGGAGATCAGAGAGGAGGAGGATGCAGTAATCCAAGGATAGGATGAGAGATTGAACCAGAAACGTCGTGGTTTGGATGGAGAGGAAAGGGCGGATCTTGGCGATGTTGTGGAGGTGAGACTGGCCGGTTTTGGTGACAGATTGTATGTGTGGGGTGAACGAGAGAGCGGAGTCGAGGTTGACACCAAGGTTGCGAGCTTGTAAGACGGGAGGGATGGTAGTGCCGTCTACAGTGACGGAAAATCAGGGATAGGGCAGGGTTTGGGAGGGAAGATGAGGAGTTCAGTCTTGGCCTTATTGAGTTTTAGATGACGGGTAGACATCCAGATGGAGATGTCCTGAATAATAATAAAAGTAATAATGATGGTATTTATTAAGCGCTTACTATGTGCAAAGCATTGTTCTAAGCGCTGAAGGCAGGAGGAGATACGGGTCTGGAGAGAGGTAGAGGGAGCAGGGGCAGAGATGTAGATTAGGGTGCCATCAGCGAAGAGATGATAGTTGAATCGAATGAGCGAATGAGTTGACCCAGGGAGTGAGTGTAGATAGAGAACAGAAGGGGACCAAGAACTGACCCTTGAGGAACCCCTACAGTTAGGGGACGGGATGGGGAGGAGGAGTCCGCAAGGAGACTGAGAATGAACGGCTTGAGAGAAAACCTCCAGCTTTGATTTCTCTACCCAAGGTCTTCTAAACCAAAAGAGAGAGTATTTGAAGTGCATAAGGAAAAATTCACTTCATGCAAACCGACTCCAACTTTTACTTCTCTGTATAAAGTCTTCAAGGCCTCAGAAGTATTTGATATGAAAGAGGAGATCATTTACTTCTTGCAAAGAACCTCCAGCATTGATTTCTCAATCGAGGGTCTTCTAGGCAAGAAAAGAAAATATTTGAGGTAGAAAAGGAAACATTTGCTACATGAAAAGGGTCTGCAGCTTTGATTTCTCTACCAAGGGTCTTCAGGGACCCGAAAGAGGATATTTGAGGTGAAAAAGGAGAAATTCTTATGCAATCTCCCAGTTTTTATTTTTCTAAAGTCTTCAAGTCCTCCAACGTTAATATATCTAGTTCCAAAGGGGAAATTTGCTTTATGCAAACAATTTCCTGCGCTGATTTTTCTAAATCTGATCTTCAAGGCCTGAAAAAAAACTATACGGGGTTAACGTAGACGCCCAACGTCTTGCTGGCGTTGGGCGGCGGATGGAGCAGGGCCATGGCGGCGGCGCTGCGGCAGCGGGGCTGCGGGATGAGGTAACCGAGGCCCAGAGAAGTGAAGTGGAATACCCAAGATCACACAGCAGACAAGTGGAAGAGCCAAGATGAGAACCCACATCCTGCTCGGAGAATAATAATGATGGCTCGCATCTCCTCCTGCCTTCAGGACATCTCCATCTGGATGTCTGCCCGCCACCTAAAACTCAACATGTCCAAGACTGAACTCCTTGTCTTCCCTCCCAAACCCTGCCCTCTCCCTGACTTTCCCATCTCTGTTGACGGCACTACCATCCCTCCCGTCTCACAAGCCCGCAACCTTGGTGTCATCCTCCACTCCTCTCTCTCATTCACCCCTCGCAACCAAGCCGTCACCAAAACCTGCCGGTCTCAGCTCCGCAACATTGCCAAGATCAGCCCTTTCCTCTCCATCCAAACCGCTACCCTGCTCGTTCAAGCTCTCATCCTATCTCGTCTGGACTACTGCATCAGCCTTCTCTCTGATCTCCCATCCTCATGTCTCTCCCCACTTCAATCCATACTTCATGCTGCTGCCCGGATTGTCTTTGTCCAGAAACGCTCTGGGCATGTTACTCCCCTCCTCAAAAATCTCCAGTGGCTACCAATCAATCTGCGCATCAGGCAGAAACTCCTCACCCTCGGCTTCAAGGCTGTCCATCACCTCGCCCCCTCCTACCTCACCTCCCTTCTCTCCTTCTCCAGCCCAGCCCGCACGCTCCGCTCCTCTTCCGCTAATCTCCTCACCGTGCCTCGTTCTCGCCTGTCCCGCCATCGACCCCCGGCCCACGTCATCCCCCGGGCCTGGAATGCCCTCCCTCTGCCCATACGCCAAGGTAGCTCTCCTCCTCCCTTCAAGGCCCTACTGAGAGCTCACCTCCTCCAGGAGGCCTTCCCAGACTGAGCCCCTTCCTTCCTCTCCCCCTCGTCCCCCTCTCCATCCCCCCATCTTACCTCCTTCCCTTCCCCACAGCACCTGTATATATGTATATATGTTTGTACATATTTATTACTCTATTTATTTTACTTGTACATATCTATTCTATTTATTTTATTTTGTTAGTATGTTTGGACATCCCAAGCGCTTAGTACAGTGCTCTGCACACAGTAAGCGCTCAATAAATACGATTGATTGATTGATTGATTAAAGAAGGAGAAGTTTGCTTGATGAAAATGCTGTCCCACTCATTTGTTCTCCTTAGGTCGTCAACGTCTTGGAAAGAGAATATATGAGGTGAAAAATGATCAGTTTTCATCCTGCAAACAATCTCCACCTGTTATTGCTGTAAGGTCTTAGGTCTTCAAGGCCTCCAAAAAGAATATCTGAGGTGGGAAAGGAGAAATTTGTTTCATGCAACCAAACTCTAGCTTTGATTTCTCTAAGGTCTTCAAGGCCTGAAGAGGTAGTATTTGGCATTAAAAAAGGGGAATTTTGCTTCATGCAAAAAATGTCCTGCTTATTTTTCAACCTAAGGGCTTTGGGGCCTTCAAAGGAAATGTATGTGGTGAAAAAGAATGAATGTGCTTCATGCAAACAATCTCCAGCTGTTATTTCTCTATATAGGGTCTTCAAGGCAGAGCTCCAAGGGCAGATACACTTCCTATGCACTACTCCATCTCAGTCCTTCAAGGCCTTGTAATTGACAGTATTTGAGGTGTAAAAGGAGATATTTGTTCATGCAAACCATTTCGAGCTTTTACTTCTCTACGTTACTGTCTAAGGTCTTCAAGGCCTTAAAAGAGAATATTTGAGGAGTGAAAGAGAAACTTTGCTTCATGCAAACATCCTCCAGCTTTCATTTCTCTACCTAATGTCTTCAAGGCTAGAGAAGAGAATATTGGAGGTGAAAATGGAGAAATTTGGTTCTTGCAATCCAACTCTCGTTTTGAGTAATAAGATTTCAAGGCCTCCAAAGATAATATTTGAGGTGGGAAAGGACAAATTTGCTTCATGCAAACAAACTCTAGCTTTTATTTCTCTAAGGTCTTCAAGACCTGAAGAGATATTATATTACATTAAAAAAGGAGAATTTTGCTTCATGAAAAATATGTCCTGCTTATTTGTCAACCTAAGGGCTTCATGGCTATCAAAGAATTATATCTTGTGAAAAAGGATGAATTAGCTTAACACAAACAATCTCTAGCTGTTTTTTCTTAATATAAGGTCTTCAAGGCAGAGCTTCAAGGAAAGAAACACTTCCTTGCGCTACTCCACCTCAGGCCTTCAAGGCCTTGTAATTGAGAGTACCTGAGGTGCAAAAGCAGAACTTTGCTTCATGCAAACCTTCTCCATCTTTTACTGGAAAAAGGAGAATGTTTCAGGCAGACAACCTTCAGTTTGTATGTCTCTAAGGCCTTCAGGGCCGCATAGGAGAAGATTTCAATTGAAAAGGGGGAAATTTGCTTTAGGCAAAGCAATTTCCTGCACTTACTTTTCTAAATCAGATCTCCAAGGAATTAAAAAAAGATATACATGAGGTTATAGAAAGAGAATTTTGCTTCATCAAAAAAAACCCTGCCTGCTCATTTGTCCACCTTAAGTCTTCAAGGCCTTTCCAAGAGAATATATGAGGTGAAAATGCTTAGTTTTCTTCATGTAAACAATCTTCAGGTGTTATGTCTGTAAGGTCTTAGGTCTTTAAGGCCTCCAAAGAGAGTATTTGAGGTGAAAAGGGCTAAATTTGCTTCATGCAGTCCAACTCTAGCTTTTATTTCTCTAAGGTCTTCAAGGCCTGAAGAGATAGTGCACGGCATTAAAAAGGAGACTTTTGCTTCATGCAAAAATGTCCTGCTTACTTGACAACCTAAGGTCTTCAAGGCCATCAAAGAGAATATTTGTGTTGAAAAAGGAAGAATTTGCTTCATGCAAACCATCCACAGCTTTGATTTCTCTATACAAGGTCGTCAAGGTAGACCTTCAAGCACAGATATACTACTTGTGCAATCCTCTACCTCAGGCCTTCAAGGCCTTTTATTTGAGAAAGAATAGAAATTATGTGGAGGTGTAAAAAGCAAAATCTCCAGTATTTTCTTTCTCTAAGATCTTCAAGAACTCAAAAGCGATTACTGGAAGGAGAATATAGAAAATGGGTTTCATGTAAACCACCTCCAGCTTTTATTACTCTACCCTAAGGTCTTCAAGGCCAGAAAAGAGAATAATTGAGATGCGAAAGAAGAAATTTGCTTCATGGAAAAATCATCTCCAGCTTTTACTTCTCTAAGGTCTTCATAGCCACAAAAGAGAACATTTGAAGTGGGAAAGGAGAAAATTTGCTTCATGCAAACAATCTCCAGCCCTTATTTCACTACCTAAGGTCTTCAAGGCCAGAAAAGAGAATATTTGAGGTGAAAATTGAGAAATTTGCTTCAAGCAAACCATCTCTTACTTTGATTTCTCATAATGAATGTCTTCAAGACCTGGAATGAGAATATATTTGTTGAGAAAGGAAATCTCCTGCTTTTGTTTCTCTGCCTAAGGGTCGGAGAAGGTAATATATGGAGTTCAAAAAGGAGAATTTACTTGATACAACAACTCACCTCATAATTTTCCACTTAAGGTCTTCAAGACCTGAAGGGAAAATGTATGAACTTGAAAAGGAGAAATTGGTTTCCTACAGAAACTCCTCCTGTGTAGTAGTTCACTTGAGGCCCTCAAGGTCTCTGAAATGAGAATGGAGTATATTGGTGGTGAAAGGTAGAAATTTGTTTCATGCAAAAAAAAAGCCCCATCTGCTTTGATTTCTCTCCATCTGGTCTTCAGGCCTAAAAAAGAAAATAGTTTAGGTGATAATGGAGAGGTTTGCTTCATGCAGATATATCTCCTGTTCATTACACCACTTGAGGCTTTCAAGGCATTTTAATGGAGATTATTTGACTCGTTGGGTCACTCGGGCCCCAACCACCTCTGTTGCTGACCCACTTACTATCTGGCCAAGTGGTTTCAGTGAGGGGTGAGCAGACCGTCCAACTCGAGGTAAGAGCCAAAGGTAAGAGCCCAGAACACAGGGGAGGAGAAGGGGAATGAAGCTTGGACACGAAAGGGAGTCGAAGGAAAGGAATCCATTCAAATAATATCTAAACAAAAAAATGACTCCAGAGAAACTGAAAATACTAGCCTGATCATTGTACCCCCGCTCCTTGGGGAATTTGACGGGATTTGTGTGGTTTAGTGGAAAGAGCATGGGCTTGGAAGTCAGAGGATGTGGGTTATAATCCTGCCTCCACCACTTGGCTGCTGTGTGACCTTGGGCAAGCCACTTAATTTGTGCCTCAGTTACCTCATCTGGAAAATGGGGATTAAGACTGTAAGCCCCACGTGGGATAACTTGATTATGTTGTATCTACCCCAGAGCTTAGAACAGTGATTGGCACATAGTAAGCGTTTAAGAAATACCACTATTATTAATATTGTTATTATTATTATTATTATTATTAATCCCCGTTTTCGAGGTGTGGTAACTGAGGCCCAGAGAAGTTAAGTGGTTTGAACAAGGTCATGCAGCAGACAAGTGGAGAAGCCCAGATTAGAATCCAGGTCCTCTGACTCCCAAGCCTGGGCTCTTCCTAGTAGGTTATGCTGCTTCTTATACTGCTTCTCTGGGTTGAGCCCCCAAGCCAGCCTGGTGGAGGGTTTTAGGATGGATTTAGAGTAATTTCTCATTTTCTCTAGATTTGCAATCAGAAGACGTCAGAAAATACAGCTGATTAAATGACCGATTGATTGTTTGAGGTCATGAACAAGATGTAACTCAGAGAAGCAGTGTGGCCAAGTCGATAGAGCATGGACCTGAGAGACAGAATGACCCAGGTTCTAATCTCGGCTCTGCTACCTTTCTGCTATGTGACCTTGGGCAAGTCTCTCACTTCTCTCGACCTCAGTTCCCTCATCAGTGAAATGGGGGTTGAGACTGTGAGCCCATGTGAGACAGGGACTTGTATGACCCAATTTGCTTCTATCCACTCCAGTGCTTAGTACAGTGCCTGGCACATAATAAACGCTTATCAAATACCACAATTATTATTATTGTTATTATTACTATTAAGGAGAGGGGGCCTTTTTACACAGGCCCAGACTGAGACAACTAAGCGCCCTGAGACAGGGAAGCACAGGGAAGCAGCATAGCCCAGTTGATAGAGCATGGACCTGGGAGTCAGAGGACATGAGTTCTAATTCTGCCTCCACCGCCTGTCTGCCATGTAACCTTGGGCAAGTAATTTCACTTCTTGCCTCAGCTACCTCATCTGTAAAATGGGGATTAAGACTGGAAGTCCTCTGTGGGACAGGGACTATGTCCAATCTGACTAGCTTGTATGTTCTTCAGTGTTTAGAAGGGTCCCTAGAAAATAGTAAACACTTACCACGTACCATTACGAAGAAATAATCAGATAAAGTTCCATGGATTTAATAGAGTTTTGGGAATGAGTTTTGAATATGGGAAGCCCTGTGGTCGGGTGGATATGAAAGGAGAGGGAATTCCAAGCTAGGGAAAGGTGATGAGGTATGGGTCTGAGTGGGGGGAGTTGGGAACGAGGCACAGTGAGATGGTGAGCTTGGGAGGAATGGAGAATGCAGATAGGCGGCTCTGCCATGTACCTGCTGTGTGCCCTTGGATAATTCACTTAACTTCTCTGGTCCTTGGTTCCCTTTTCTGCAGAATGGGGATTTAAGAGCCATTGTTGGGTAGGGACCGTCTCTATATGTTGCCGACTTGTGTTTCCCAAGCGCTTAGTACAGTGCTCTGCACACAGTAAGCGCCCAATAAATATGATTTAGTGAATGAATGAATGAAATAATGCATATCAATGCAGATCAATCATATTTATTAATATGCTAAGCGCTAAGCTTAGCATATTTTCTTTTTAGGCCTGAAGACCATATGGAGAGAAATCAAAGCAGATGGGTTTTTTTTTTGCATGAAACAAATTTCTCCCTTTCACCACCAATATACTCTATTCATTCTCATTTCAGAGGCCTTGAGGGCCTGAAGTGAACTACTACACAGGAGGAGTTTCTGTAGGAAACCAATTTCTCCTTTTCAAGTTCATACATTTTCCCTTCACTAAGCGCTTGGGAGAGTACGATATAACATTATCAGAGGGTTGGCAGACACATTCCCTGCCCATGATGAGCTCACAATCTAGAAGGCAATGTCTAAGATGGATTGCTGCAGATTTCAGAAGGTGCAAAGCTCTGGTATGGATTGAAGCTCCAAACCTCAGAGCTTAACCAGAATGCTATTATTAATCACAGAAAGGGAATGATGATTAGTCTCTTGATGTCGTCACAGGAAGGAGTCCCAGAGTGGGAACCACGTGGGGTCGGACAGTCATTTAGCTTGTGGGGGCCGGGACCACAGAGAGCCCACGATCCGGGCCTTCCGAGATTCCCGGACAGTCAGCTGTCTCTGCGGAGCCCAGGGCCCGTCCTCCTACAGGGAATCCCCCAGGAAATAACCGGGCCATCGCTTGAGGGGACGGCGCAGACCTCCGGAGAGCCAAGAGGGGGAGCAAGGATCCTGACAGCTCTCACCTCTCGCCCAGTCCTATCTGTCACCACCGTCAGCGTCCAGGACCGACGAGATGGAGTGAGCCTCTCAGCAGAGGTCGGTGCTCCACAGCCCGGAACAGGCCCGGAGACTCCGGAGAGGAGCAGGAGACATGTGAGGGAAATTTCAATAGGGAAATGGATGACCAGGGTGAGAATCACAGTTTCTCTATATTAAAAATGATGTCAGTGTAAGGAGCATGGACCCGGGATTCAAGAGGACCTGGGTTCTAATCCCAGGTCTGCCACTTATCTGGTGTGTGACATTGGGCAAGTCACTTCACTTCTTTTGGGCCCCGATCCGGACCTCCAGGTATTCCCCTCAGAGCGGTGGCTGCTTTAACTTTGGGGACGGGGTCCATCTGCAGAAGTATCTCAATGTCCGTGAGAGAGCGGAGAGGGGCTGAGGGCTCCTCGATGTACCTCCTTGGCTGACCAAACCCAGCAGTTAGAGGGGAGACAGGGGACTAGCCCAGCCTGGCAGAGGTCGGTGATTCCCAGCCCTACGCTGCCCTGGTGAGTGCACCCTGGGGTGAAGATGGAGGGGCGAAGAGAGGCCAGCAGCCCGTGGTGAGTCTGTGGAGAATCTCGTACTCGTCCCCCAGGTTGAAGTTCGGACCAGGTCTGCATTGCAGGCGGGTTTGTAGGAGCAGAAAGCAGGCTTCAGCAGCGATGAGACAGTGGCAGGTACCACAGCACAAGCCACTAGTACTAGAATCACTTCCTCCGCTCAGGTTCTCAGCCGCAAGGTCTTTGTACCTGGACCAGCACTCATCTGCTATTTACTCCAGGACACCCCCTCCATCGTCTCGCTGAAATCCCTTCATCAACCCTCCATCGGCCCTCCATCATCCCTCCATCACCGCTCCACCGTCCCTCCATCCTCCCTCCATCATCCCCTCATAAACGCCCCGTCATCTTTCCATCCCCCTAGATTGTCAGCTCGCTGTGCTCAGGGAACGTGTCTACCAACTCTGTTTGATTGTCCTCTCCTTAACGCTTTAGTCTAGTGCTCCGCACACAGGAAGCATTGGTAAATACCATCGATTAATCATTTCTCCCAGCCCTCTGCCAAGCACGAGGCGACGTATGTAATTGGGGTCCCACGCCAGACCCTTCCCTGTTTAGCCAGACTTCACTCTGCAGTTCGTTTCCCTGTTATAGAGACAGCTGCAATCGGATTCCCTGGGCCCGCAGATGTGCGTGTTTGTGCGCACGCGTATGTACGCATGCTCAGGGCAGGGTTGGAAAATCAGGGAGCAAATCCCGGACTTTAAAGAAGGGGGACATCTGGGTAGGGAACAGTGGGAAATGTTCTCCATATCTCCCTAGGGAACAGGTTTGGGGGTCAAGGAAGAGCCGAATGAGTGATTAGATACATTTATGGGTTTCTGTGTCTACCTACCTGTTTGTATTGTATTCTCCCAAGTGATTAGCACGGTGCTCTGTACACAGGAAGCGCTAGATAAATACGAATGACTCTGTGCAACTGTCCTTCTGTGGGAGAACCCCGGTCTGTGACTGAGTGGGAATACATGTGAGGGCATTATGTGTTTGGATACATGTATGTTTACCTGTAATTTTGTGTGTGAGAATGAATTTGGGTCCTTCAGGTTGCCTTGTAGGTTTGGTATATCCTTGCCTTTTGTGTCCACCGAGAGCTCGATAAACACCGTTATTATTATTACCTGTCAGTTAATCAGCTTAGTACAGTGCTCTGCACATAGTAAGTGCTCAATCAACCCGATTGAATGAATATTTATTGAGCTCAGAGCAGAGCTCGGAGTGTAGAGCACTGTACTAATGCTTGGGAGAGTACAGTATAACAAGAGAAGCAGCGTGGCTCAGTGAAAAGAGCACGGGCTTTGGAGTCAGAGTTCATGGGTTCAAATCCAGGCTCTGCCAAATGTCAGCTCTGTGACTTTGGGCAAGTCACTTAATTTCTCCGTGCCTCAGTTACCTCATCTGTAAAATGAGGATTAAGACTGTGAGCTCCCCGTGGGACAACCTGATTACCTTGTAACCTCCCCAGCGCTTAGAACAGTGCTTTGCATATAGTAAGCACTTAATAAATGTCATCATCATTATTATTCTAATAGTATAACAGACATACTCTCTATCCAAAACGATCTTATAGTCTCTGTACATATCTGTAATTTATTTTATATTAACATCTTTATCCCCCTATAGGCTGTAAGGTTGTTGTGGGCAAGGGACATGTCTACCAACTCTGTTACATTGTATTCTACCAAGTATTTAGTACAGTGCTCTGCACACAGTAAATGTTCACAAACTACACTTTCTTAATTTATTCATTGATTGATCCTACAACTTCTACTAGGGCGTTTGCTGCTATTACTGCCACTATTACTGTGACTGCTTTCACCTCTTAGGTCTTTGTCATCCTGTTGTCGCCACTTGGAGAATTATGGTGTCAATCCTCCTTGGGAATTCGCTCCTAGTGACGTGGAAGTCTTTGACCAAGTTTCTAGGTCATTTTGTAATTGACAACTCTCTTCCAATATACCATAGGTTGCTGCTCCCATAGACTCACTGGCAAAACCCCTGTTGATTTCTTCACCTCATCAAGGTAATTGTCGTGTGCAGGGAGTCATCATCACTTACCAATAACCAACATCTCCACGGTGTGGGAATTCCTCCTCCTGGGATTCTCGGAGGTCCGGGAGCTGCAGCTGGTCCACGTCGCACTGTTCCTCCTGGTCTACCTGGCGGCCCTGACGGGGACTATCCTCATCGTCGCCCTCACTGCCCTTGACCGACGCCTCTGCGCTCCCATGTACTTCTTCCTCAAGAACCTGTCCGTCCTCGACCTCTGCTACATCTCCGTCACTGTCTCCACAACCCGCTGACCGACAGTAGATCCATCTCCCTCCTGGACTGTGCCACCCAGGCCTTCTCCGTAGTGTGGTTTGCCTGCTCAGAGTTGTTGGTCCTCAATGCCATGTCCTACGACCACTACGCCACCATCTGCCTCCCCCTGAGCTACGAAGTCGTCATGGACAAAGTGGCCTGTGGGAAGGAATATGGCCGCCGCCTCGTGCTCAGTGGGGGCCTGACTGGAACCTTTTTGTAGCTCCGAATTTCTCCCTGTCGTTCTGTGGGTCCAACATGGTCCAGCAGTTTTTGTGTGACATTCCCTCCCCGCTGAAGATCATCTGCTTCGGGGACCACGTTGCTGTCGACGTGAGCGTCACCGCCGGGGTAGCGTTAGGCGTCGACTGCTTCATTCTCATCATCGTCTCGTATGTGCGCATCTTCCAGGCCGTGCTGAAGATACTGGCTACTGAGAACCAGGCCAAAGCCTTCTCCACCTGCCTGCCCCACCTTTCATCGTCATTCATTTCCTCTCTGCGGGTGTATTTCTCTACATCAAGCCTCCCATGACTCCTCCTTGATCGTGGACCTGCTGGTGACCTGGTTCTGTGAAGTGATACCCCCTGCTGTGAATCCCCTTATCTACAGCCTGAGGAATCGGGACATGAAGGCCGCCATGGGCAGGATCCTAATAGAGTCGCTCACCCGGCCTCCGCTCTGGTACAAAATTCTCCTTCCTTGTGCAAATAATATCGCATCACCACGTAACCAATCAATTGCCTTTGGACCTAACCACAAAATTAGCTGTCCTACTGGGTTCACAGAAAATGCTGGACGTTGATGAACTGTCAAAGTCTGGGAGGGAGGTGGCTAAAACTGAAGTATGACCGACAATCCAGTTTTGCGGAGGCATCATGGCCTAAAAGAAGGGGAGTTCCTGTAGACTGTAAACTCGTTATGGGCAGGGAATGTGTTTAACAACTCTGGTAACCTGAATTCTCCCATGTGCTCTCCCATGTAAATCCAGTTTGGGGGCAGTTGTAATCCCTGCTCTGCCACTTGTCTTTTGTGTGACCTTGGGCCAGCCACTTCACTAATCCTTGCCTCAGTTACCTCATCTGCATAATGAGGATTAAGACTGTGAATCCCACATGGGACAACCCGATTACCTTGTAAGTACCCCAGAGCTTAGAACAGTATTTGGTACATAGCAAGTAATAATAATAATAATCATAAAAACAATAATACTTTTGGTATTTGTTAAGTGCTTACTATGTGCCAAGCACTGTTCTAAGCGCTGGGGGAGATACAAGGTAGTCAGGTTGTCCCACGTGGCGCTCACAGTCTTAATCCCCATTTTACAGATGAGGTAACTGAGGCCCAGAGAAGTTAAGTGACTTGCCCAAAGTCACACGGCTGATAAGTGGCGGAGCTTGGATTAGAACTCTGACTCCCAACCCGTGCACTTTCCACTGAGCAACGCTGCTTCCCTAAGTACTTAAGTACTTAAATACTTAACAAATACCATCATTTTTTTAAAAAATTATCATGGCCTAAAGGAATGCGAATCGTTCTAGACTCACTGTGGGCAGGAAACGTGTATACCAACTCTGTTGTAGTGAAATTTTCCAAGTGCTGAGCCCAGAGTAAATGCTCAATAAGCATGATTGATTGATTTATTGATTAAGACTTGAGTTCTGATTCCAGCTCTGCTACTGGCCTGCTGTGTGACCTAGGGACAGTAACTTAACAATAATGATATCATTATTAGTAATGATTATGAAAATGTAATGATATGATCCTTAGCAAGACTCTGGGGGTGGGAATGAAAGATGTGAAATGGGAGGTGGCATTAGAGAAGGAAAGAAAGGGTGACTGACTGCAGCTCCATCTGTCTTGTAAACTCCATCTTCTCTCATCAATCCAGCTTTCCTTCCTTCCATCCATCCTTCCAACCATTCATCTATCCTTTCATTCATTCATTCATTCAATCGTATTTATTGAGCGCTTACTGTGTGCAGAGCACTGTACTAAGAGCTTGGGAAGTACAAGTTGGCAACATATAGATACGGACCCCACCCAACAACGGGCTCACAGTCTAGAGGATCCTTCCTTCCATCCATCCATACCACAGGCTTGGGATTCAGAGGGCGCGGGTTTTAATTCCAGTTCTGCTACTTGTCTGCTTTGTTACCTGGAGCAAGTCAGTTCACTTCTGTGCCTCAGTTACATCATTTGTAAAATGGGGATTGAGACTTTAGCTCCATGTGGGACAGGGACTGTGTCCAACATGATTACCTTGTACCTATTCCAGCACTTACAACAGTGCTTGGCACATAGTAAGCGCTTAACAAAGACCATAATTATTAGTATTATTATTATCAATGGTATTTATTGACCACATCCTGAATGCAAAGCACTGTAGTAAGATCTCAGGAGAGTTGAAAAGAGATAAAGTTGCATTGTTCCTGCTCTTAGGAGATTATGATCTAATGGGGGAGATAGACACAGAGTAAATTACGTAGAGAAGGAAGGAGAGAAGGGAAAGATGAGAAGTGGATGAATGCTTGATTCAAGAGTACAGTTCATACAGTAGGTATGAACAGCGCTTCAACGGATTTGCAATCAGGGCAAGTCAGAAAAAGCAGCGTTGACTAGTGGGTAGAGCGCGGGTCTGGGATTCAAAAGGACATGAGTTTTCATCCTGGTTCCACCACACGTATGCTGTGTGACCTTGGGCAGGGTCGCTTAACTTCTCCGTGCCTCAGTTCCCTCATCTGTGAAATGGGGATTGAGATGTGAGCCCCACGGGGACATGGACTCTGCCTAATCCGATTAGATTTGTATCTACACCAGCATTTAGTATAGTGCCTAAGGACCATAAGGAAAAGTTACAATTGGCTGATTGACTGACAGATCGAGTGTCTCAGGTTATGCATTAGACAAAGATGAAACCATTCATAGTGGCTAAAGACTGTCGCTGAAAACAGGAACCATTAGGACGCTGGGATGCAGATGCTACTGTTCCGATGTGAACCCCGAGGCCCGGAACCATCGCTGATGCTGCAGGGATCGGACCCTTGTCTTCCAAGAGCCTCAGGAACCACGTGGCAAGAGGTTACGTGCCTTGTCCAGGCCACGAGGTCCCTCGGCAGGGCCTCGAGCTATCCTCCAGGGATCGCCGCCTGAGCAGCTCCTGCTTTATCTACAGGGACCGGGGCCAGTCTGGAGAGCTTCTCAGGGTCTAAGGGAGACTGGAGAGGGATCGAGGGCTCCTCTCCGTTCCTTCCTGGCTGATTGAACCCAGGAGTCCGAGGGGAAAGAGGGGACCAGCCCAGCTCTGCAGAGGTCAGCGACCACCAGCCCCACGCTGCCCCGGTGAGAGTGATCGGGGGTGAGTGGGATGGAGGGGTGGGGGTGGACGAGGATGAGGATGGAAGAGATGGAGCCAGTCTGGGGCCTAAGTTGGGGGTCGGACCAGGGTCTCGGCCTCCAGGGGGGTAGGGGTGCTAGCCGGAGGGTAGGTGTTTTCCAGTTCAGTAACTCCCAACCATCATACACCTCTCCTTCTTCCTCAAACCTCGCTACCATGCCAACCACCCGCCGGACTATGGTGTTCCAGCATAGTGTCAGCACTGTGGACAGTCACTTTGGCTTTCAGTGGGTCCCAGAATCCCTTACAGAGGGTAAGTGACAGGCATGGCTGTGAGAGTGTGACCAGCTTTGGACAGCCACTGGCACTATCAGGAATTCCTCCATGTAAGAGTTCTTCCCAAATGCTAGGAGAAGAGAAATAGTGGGAACGGTTGTAATCGCTGTCCTCATGGGCTTTCCAGCCTACTGGGATAGGTTGACACAGTCTAATTTACTATCATTCAGTTAATTTTGAATCATACTGATTGAGTGCATATTGTGTGCATTAAGCAATTGGAGAGTAATAATAACTACAGTAGTACTTGTTAAGCACTTACCATGTCCCAAGCACTGTCCTAAGCTCTGGGGTAGATTCAAGTTAAACAGGTTGGATACAGTCTTTGTTCCACGTGGGGCTCACAGTCTTAACTCCCATTTTACAGATGAGGTAACTGAGGCTCAGAGAAGTTGAATGACTTGCCCATGGTCACACGGCAGACATGACGTGGCGCTGGAATTAGAACCCGTGTCCTTCTGACTCCTTCTGACTCCCAGGTTCGTGCTCTATCCACTTTATAACGCCATACCAGACACATTCCCTGCCCCTTCTAGAATCAATCAATCAATCAATCAATCGTATTTATTGAGCGCTTACTATGTGCAGAGCACTGTACTAAGCGCTTGGGAAGTACAAATTGGCAACACATAGAGACAGTCCCTACCCAACAGTGGGCTCACAGTCTAAAAGGGGGAGACAGAGAACAGAACCAAACATACCAACAAAATAAAATAGGATAGAAATGTACAAGTAAAATAAATAAATAAATAAATAAATAGAGTAATAAATATGTACAACCATATATACATATATACAGGTGCTATGGGGAAGGGAAGGAGGCAAGATGGGGGGATGGAGAGGGGGACGAGGGGGAGAGGAAGGAAGGGGCTCAGTCTGGGAAGGCCTCCTGGAGGAGGTGAGCTCTCAGCAGGGCCTTGAAAGGAGGAAGAGAGCTAGCTTGGCGGAGGGGCAGAGGGAGGGCATTCCAGGCCAGGGGGATGACGTGGGCCGGGGGTCGACGGCGGGACAGGCGAGAACGAGGTACAGTGAGGAGATTAGCGGTGGAGGAGCGGAGGTTGCGGGCTGGGCAGTAGAAGGAGAGAAGGGAGGTGAGGTAGGAGGGGGCGAGGTGATGGAGAGCCTTGAAGCCCAGGGTGAGGAGTTTCTGCCTGATGCGCAGATTGATTGGTAGCCACTGGAGATTTTTGAGGAGGGGAGTAATATGCCCAGAGCATTTCTGGACAAAGATAATCCGGGCAACAGCATGAAGTATGGATTGAAGTGGAGAGAGACACGAGGATGGGAGATCAGAGAGAAGGCTGGTGCAGTAGTCCAGACGGGATAGGATGAGAGCTTGAATGAGCAGGGTAGCGGTTTGGATGGAGAGGAAAGGGCGGATCTTGGCAATGTTGCGGAGCTGAGACCGGCAGGTTTTGGTGACGGCTTGGATGTGAGGGGTGAATGAGAGAGCGGAGTCGAGGATGACACCAAGTCTGCGGGCTTGTGAGACAGGAAGGATGGTAGTGCCGTCAACAGAGATGGGAAAGTCAGGGAGAGGACAAGGTTTGGGAGGGAAGACAAGGAGCTCAGTCTTCGACATGTTGAGCTTTAGGTGGCGGGCAGACATCCAGATGGAGATGTCCTGAAGGCAGGAGGAGATGCGAGCCTGGAGGGAGGGTGAGAGAGCAGGGGCAGAGATGTAGATCTGGGTGTCATCAGCGTAGAGATGTTAGTTGAAGCCGTGGGAGCGAATGAGGTCACCAAGGGAGTGAGTGTAGATTGAGAACAGAAGGGGACCAAGCACTGAACCTTGGGGAACCCCCACGGAAGAGCTGGCGGGGGTGATGGGCATGGGTGTCAATAAGGGAGGAGAAATAGTTTTGTCTGGCAGAAGAGAGGGCTAAGTTAAGACAGGAAAGGATAAACTTGAAGTGAACGAGGTTGGCATGGTGTTTAGACTTTCGCCAGCAGCGTTCAGCAGCTCGAGCATAAGAGCGAAGGAGGCGGACAGTGGCAGTGATACAGGGTTGTGGGTTAGTGGTTCTAGAAGGAAAACAAGAATGGAAAGATAAATATGCAGTTATTGTGTGCTATTTTACAGAGAAGTGAAGCGACTTGCTCAAGGTCCCACAGCAGCAAAAGGACAGAGGCAAGATTAGAACCCAAGTCCTCTGACTCCCACTAAGCTATGCTTGGGAGAATACAATAGAGCAGAGCTGCGAAATGTGTATGCTGCCCTTAGGGAGCTCACAGTCAAGAGGAGAACTTCTTTGCCCATGCTTTTTCCACTAAAAGAGGATGGAAATGAGTTGATTCACACCTGAGTTATGTGAAGTGGGTTTAGAGGGCTGGGGAATTAATCGGAGTTGCTGGTTGGAGATGGGGGGATTTTAGCAGTGCTCAGAATTTGGAAAGAAATGTGCTGTCTGATTTTGAGTGGATAAGAGAGGGAAACGGGAGAGTCGATCATGAGTAACAACTACAAAGTTACTTTGAGAACTGAGAAGACGAGTTGAACGATGGAAATGGGGTGAAGTGCAGTCACAGGGTGGAAAGCCTTCAAGCCGATTGTGAGTTTTTGTTCATCGTGAAAAGGCATAACGTGTCATGAGAGGAAGTTGAGAGGAGGAGAGAAGTAGGCTAAGCAATGCTTTAGGAATGGACTAGATGAATGATGAGATATGCTTGCCTTTGTGTGTGTACAAGTGTGAATGCAGATATGTGAGCAAATGGAATCAGTTTGAAGTATTCGTAGGTTTTGGTTGTTGTTGTTTTATTTGTTTGTTTTATGGTATCGTTAAGTGCTTATTATGTGCCAGGTACTGTACCAAGCACTGGGGTGGATACAAACTAATCAGGTTGGACATAATCCATGCCCCATTGGGTGCTCAAAGTTGTACTTCCCATTTTTCAGATGAGGTACCTGAGGCATGAGGTATATGACTGGCCCCAGGTCACACAGCAGACAAGGAGAGGAGACAGGATTAAAATCCAGGTCCTTCTGTCTTCCCGGATGAGTGAAGGAAACAACCGAAAAAATTTAAAAACCACCGAAAAAATTTCACAACAGTCATGAACATATCTTTATGTTCTCTGACCTCTGCTATCTGCTACTCATTTTGGTTTCAGTCTCCACAACCAAAAATAATTCTCTTGAAATTTATTAAGTGCTTATTACGTGACAAGCAAAGTATTAAGTGCTGGGGGAGATTAAGGTTAACGTGGTAGGACACAGGCCGTGTCCCATGAGGTATTCACAAACTAAGAGGGGGGAAAATATGTATTGAATCCTCGTTTTACTATTGTGAAAATTGAGGCATAGAGAAACTGAGTCACTTTCCCATGGCTATGCAGCAGAGAACTGAAAGAGCTGGAATTAGAACCCAGGTCCTCTGACTCCCAGGCCTGTGTTCATCCCAATAGTGCACCCTGCTTCTGCACGATTCGAACCTCATTGCTTCCAATAGAATGGAAGCTCCTTGGGGGCAGTGATCATTTGTAGTAATACCGTGTACTTTGTAGGTACTCAATAAATAGACTTGATTGACTTAGTCTTATTCATACACCCCCAGCATCAACATCTCTTAATTGAAGTTTTCCCTCTTCCTGTGCAGGGAGTCGACATCATTCCCCAGAAATGTTCAGTGTTTCCATGGTGAACTCAAAGTTCATTTTGAATTCAATAACTGTCTCTTCTCCATAAAGAATCACCAGTAAGTGTCCTGTCAGTTCCTTCACTCATCCCATCTATTGACTCTAACTTTGATTCTTCTCTCATCCATTGCAGAAAGTCAATGCTGCCTCCCAAAAATGCCCAACGTCTCCACGGTGACAGGATTCCTCCTGCTGTGTTTCTCGGAGGTCAGGGAGCTGCAGCTGATCAACGCCGCGCTGTTCCTTCTGGTCTACCTGGCGGCCCTGAAGGGGAATCTCCTTATCATCGCCGTCACCATCCTTGACCGGCACCTCCACACTCCCATGTACTTCTTCCTTAGGAACCTATCTGTCCTCGACGTCTGCCTCATCACCGTCATCGTCCCTAAATCCGTCCTCAACTCTTTGAACAACTGCAACTCCATCTCCTTCTTGGGCTGTGCTGCTCAGGTCTTCCTCGTGGTCCTGTTTGTCGCTTCAGGGTTTTTAATCCTCACAGCGATGTCCTACAACCGCTACGCTGCCATCTGCCTCCCTCTGCGCTACGAGCTCATCATGAAAAACACGGCCTGTGGGAAAATGGCAGCCGCCTCCTGGCTCAGCGGGGGGCTTTTTAGAGTCTTGTATTCAGCTTCGATTTTCCCCCTGAGCTTCTGTGGGTCCAACATAGTCCAGCAGTTTTTCTGTGACATCCCCTCCCTGTTGAAGATCTCCTGCTCAGCAGACCACGTCGCCATCGATGTGAGCATCAACTGTGGGGTATCTCTAGGTTTCATCTGCTTCGTCTTCATCATCATCTCTTATGTGCACATCTTCCAGGCCGTGCTGAGGATGCCGGCCACCGAGGACCGGACCAAAGCCTTCTCCATCTGCCTGCCCAACGTCACCATATTCACCGTCTTTATCTCTACGGTCGTCATCTCCTACCTCAAGCCCGTGTCAGACTCTCCGTCGACCCCGGACCTGCTGCTGTCCGTGTTATACACCGTGGTGCCCCCCGCCTTGAACAATCTCATCTACAGCCTGAGGAACAGGGACATGAAAGCCGCCCCGGGGAGAGTCCTAAAGGGGAGATACCTCCTCCCTCCTCTAGGGGACAAAATGTCCGTTTCCCTTTGCTGAACCATCCCATTCCTCATCAGGGTTCGGAACGCGGGTGTATTCAAATAAAGAGCGGTCCAAAGAGAAAGTTCAGGCTCTGAGGATTTGTTAATGTCTGGGACAGAGGCTAATTAGACTTGTGTGACTGAAAGCCCGAAGTGGGCAGGGATTGTCTCTCTTCATTCAGAATGGTACTTTCCAAGCGCTTAGTACAGTGCTCTGCACGCAGTAAGCACTAAATAAATATGACTGACTGAATGAATAAATGACTGACAAGTAATTGTTTGGGCGGCAACTTGTCTTAGGGGAATGAGCATGTGGCTGGGAGTCATGGGATTTGAAGGTCTGCCCGATTCTGACACAGGCCTGCTGTCTGACCTTGGTCCAGCCATGTAACCTCTTTGGGTCTCTCTGTAAAATCGAGGTTCAATATGTGCTCTCTCTTTCACAATCTGAGCCCCTGTGGGTCAGGAAACCTGTCTGATCTTATTCGTTTGGTTCTACTCCAGCTCATGGCAGTCTTTTGCAAGTAAATTCTTAATAAACTCAATAAATAAAATGTTACTACTGATACTAACAGTAATTCTATGAATTTTAAGATCACTCTTGATGGCTATGAAAATCAGAAAATCGGAGGATGACAAGGGAGAAGGGTGACCCCTGGATAACTGCCACTGGCCACATCCTTCGCTCTTATGCTCAAGCTGCCGAACGCTGCTGGCGAAAGTCTAAACACCATGCCAACCTCGTTCACTTCAAGTTTATCCTTTCCTGCCTTAACTCAGCCCTCTCCTCTGCCAGACAAAACTATTTCTCCTCCCTTATTGACACCCATGCCCATCATCCCCGTCAGCTCTTCCGTACATTCAACTCCCTTCTCAGGCCCCCGGTTCCTCCCCCTCCTCCTTCCCTCACCCCCAACGATCTGGCCTCCTACTTCATTAATAAAATTAAATCCATCAGGTCCGACCTCCCCAAAGTCACTCCCCGCCCTTCTCCAACCCCCCGGCTCTCAACACTCTCTGCTACTCTCCAATCCTTCCCAGCAGTATCCTCAGAGGAGCTCTCCTCCCTCCTCACAAGTGCTACTCCGGCCACCTGTGCTTCCGACCCCATTCCCTCTCATCTCATGAAATCTCTCGCTCTGTCCCTTCTCCCCTCCTTAACTTCCATCTTCAACCGATCACTCTCCACTGGTTCCTTCCCCTCTGCCTTCAAACATGCCCATGTCTCTCCCATCCTAAAGAAACCCTCACTTGACCCCACCTCACCTTCTAGTTATCGTCCCATCTCCGTCCTACCATTCCTTTCCAAACTCCTTGAACGAGTTGTCTACACGTGCTGCCTCGAATTCCTCAACGCCAACTGTCTCCTCGACCCCCTCCAGTCTGGCTTCCGTCCCTTACATTCCACGGAAACTGCCCTCTCAAAGGTCACCAATGACCTCCTGCTTGCCAAATCCAACGGCTCATACTCTATCCTAATCCTCCTCGACCTCTCAGCTGCCTTCGACACTGTGGACCACACCCTTCTCCTCAACGCGCTATCCAACCTTAGCTTCACAGACTCCGTCCTCTCCTGGTTCTCCTCTTATCTCTCCGGTCGTTCATTCTCAGTCTCTTTTGCAGGCTCCTCCTCGCCCTCCCGTCCCCTTACTGTGGGGGTTCCCCAAGGTTCAGTTCTAGGTCTCCTTCCGTCCTCGATCTACACTCACTCCCTTGGTGACCTCATTCGCTCCCACGGCTTCAACTATCATCTCTACGCTGATGACACCCAAATCTACATCTCTGCCCCTGCTCTCTCCCCCTCTCTCCAGGCTCGCATCTCCTCCTGCCTTCAGGACATCTCCATCTGGATGTCTGCCCGCCACCTAAAACTCAACATGTCCAAGACTGAACTCCTTGTCTTCCCTCCCAAACCCTGTCCTCTCCCTGACTTTCCCATCTCTGTTGACGGCACTACCATCCTTCCCTTCTCACAAGCCCGCAACCATGGTGTCATCCTCGACTCCTCTCTCTCATTCACCCCTCACATCCAAGCCATCACCAAAACCTGCCGGTCTCAGCTCCGCAACATTGTCAAGATCCGCCCTTTCCTCTCCATCCAAACCGCTACCCTGCTCGTTCAAGCTCTCATCTTATCCCGTCTGGACTACTGCATCAGCCTCCTCCCTGATCTCCCATCCTCGTGTCTCTCCCCACTTCAATCCATACTTCACGCCGGTGCCCGGATTGTCTTTGTCCAGAAACGCTCTGGGCATGTTAATCCCCTCCTCAAAAATCTCCAGTGGCTACCAATCAATCTGCGCATCAGGCAGAAACTCCTCACCCTCGGCTTCAAGGCTCCCCATCACCTCGCCCCCTCCTACCTCACCTCCATTCTCTCCTTCTACAGCCCAGCCCGCACTCTCCGCTCCTCTGCCGCTAATCTCCTCACCGTGTCTCGTTCTCGCCTGTCCCGCCGTCGACCCCTGGCCCACGTCACCCCCCTGCCCTGGAATGCCCTCCTTCCTAACATCCGCCAAGCTAGCTCTCTTCCTCCCTTCAAGGCCCTACTGAGAGCTCACCTCCTCCAGGAGGCCTTCCCAGACTGAGCCCCCTCCTTCCTCTCCCCCCTCGTCCCCCTCTCCATCCCCCCGGTCTTACCTCCTTCCCTTCCCCACAGCACCTGTATATATGTATATATGTTTGTACATATTTATTACTCTATTTATTTATTTATTTTACTTGTACATAACTATTCTATTTATTTTATTTTGTTAATATGTTTGGTTTTGTTCTCTGTCTCCCCCTTCTAGACTGTGAGACCACTGTTGGGTAGGGACTGTCTCTATATGTTGCCAATTGTACTTCCCAAGCGCTTAGTTCAGTGCTCTGTACACAGTAAGCGCTCAATAAATACGATTGATTGATTGATTGATTGATTGATGCTTGTTTCCCCCTTCTAGACTGTGAGCCCGTTGTGGGCAGGGACTGTCTCTGTTCCTGAATTGCACTTTACAAGCGCTTAGTACAGTGCTCTGCACACAGTAAGCACTGAATAAATACGATTGAATGAATGAATGAATGAATTTGACAGTGCAAATCCATGCCTCGAATCCATTCGTTCATCCATCCGTCAGTCCATCTGTCTGTTCAGCCATGTCTGTCCATCCATCCAACCAGCCAGCCATCCCCCCAACCATCCTTACATAATAATTATAATAGTGGTACTTGGTAAGTGCTTACTACGTGCCAGAGATTGTACTAAGTGCTGGGGCTGATACAAGCTAATCAGGTTTTACACGTGATGCTCACAGTCTCCATTCCGATTTTACAGATGAGATAACGGAGGCACAGAGAAGTAAAGTGCCTTGTCTAACTTCACAAAGTAGACATTCCACCCATCCAACCAGCCATCCGTCTATTCATCCATCAACCCACCGGACCTTTCCATCCATCCATTCATCCATCCGTCCATCCATCCAACAACCCATCCATGCATCTATCTATCAATCCATCCATCCATCAATCAACTGTATTTATTGAATACATCCTGGGTGTAAAGTACTGTAATGAACATTTCAGTGAGATCAAAATACATTAAACACCACCCCTGCTTTCCAAGAGCTTAAAATCTCACAGCGGAGATAGACAGAGAATTAATTCATGAGAGGACAGAGAAAAGGATGGGAAGAATGGTAAAAAGATGACTTTTTTTTACCTGTACATATCTATTCTATTTATTTTATTTTGTTAGTATGTTTGGTTTTGTTCTCTGTCTCCCCCTTTTAGACTGTGAGCCCACTGTTGGGTAGGGACTGTCTCTATATGTTGCCAATTTGTACTTCCCAAGCGCTTAGTACAGTGCTCTGCACATAGTAAGCGCTCAATAAATACGATTGATGATGATGATGATGACGACTATGTGATTCAAGAGTACATTTTATAAAAGCCACTGTGTACAAAACTATAATGGTGGGTGTGAGTGCAAAAATGGAAAAGTGGTCTAAGATGCTGACTGGTAGTTTGGAGAAGATGACTTAGGGAGAAGAAAAAAGAATCGTTTGAGTCATCCTGGAAGTGGTCGGATGACGGGGGGACTTTGAATATGGGAAAAGCTATGCTCCGATGG
>NC_052082.1:36802022-36918511 GCF_015852505.1 Tachyglossus aculeatus
GAGGCGCTAAAAGGGGGAGACAGAGAACAAAACCAAACATACTAACAAAATAAAATAAATAGAATAGATATGTACAAGTAAAATAAATAAATAGAGTAATAAATATGTACAAACATATATACATATATACAGGTGCTGTGAGGAAGGGAAGGAGGTAAGATGAGGGGGATGGAGAGGGGGACGAGGGGGAGAGGAAGGAAGGGGGTCAGTCTGGGAAGGCCTCCTGGAGGAGGTGAGCTCTCAGTAGGGCCTTGAAGGGAGGAAGAGAGCTAGCTTGGCGGATGGGCAGAGGGAGGGCATTCCAGGCCACGGGGATGACGTGGGCCGGGGTCAACGGCTGGACAGGCGAGAACGAGGCACGGTGAGGAGATTAGCGGCAGAGGAGCGGAGGGTGCGGGGTGGGCTGTAGAAGGAGAGAAGGGAGGTGAGGTAGGAGGGGGCGAGGTGATGAAGAGCCTTGAAGCCGAGGTTAAGGAGTTTCTGCCTGATGCGCAGATTGATTGGTAGCCACTGGAGATTTTTGAGCAGGCGAGAAACATGACCAGAGCGTTTCTGGACAAAGACAATCCGGGCAGCAGCATGAAGTATGGATTGACGTTGGGAGAGACACGAGGATGGGAGATCATAGAGAAGGCTGATGCAGTAGTCTGGACGGGATAGGATGAGAGCTTGAACGAGCAGGGTAGCGGTTTGGATGGAGAGGAAAGGGCGGATCTTGGCAATGTTGCGGAGCTGAGACCGGCAGGTTTTGGTGACGGCTTGGATGTGAGGGGTGAATGAGAGAGCGGAGTCGAGGATGACACCAAGGTTGCGGGCTTGTGAGACGGGAAGGATGGTAGTGCCGTCAAAAGAGATGGGAAAGTCAGGGAGAGGGCAGGGTTTGGGAGGGAAGACAAGGAGTTCAGTCTTGGACATGTTGAGTTTTAGGTGGCGGGCAGACATCCAGATGGAGATGTCCTGAAGGCAGGATGAGGTGCGAGCCTGGAGAGAGGGGGAGAGAGCAGGGGCAGAGATGTAGATCTGGGTGTCATCAGCGTAGAGATGATAGTTGAAGCCGTGGGAGCGAATGAGGTCACCAAGGGAGTGAGTGTAGATCGAGAACAGAAGGAGACCAAGCACTGAACCTTGGGGAACCCCCACAGTAAGGGGATGGGAGGGGGAGGAGGAGCCTGCAAAAGAGACTGAGAATGAACGACCGGAGAGATAAGTGGAGAACCAGGAGAAGACGGAGTCTGTGAAGCCAAGGTCGGATATCGTGTTGAGGAGAAGGGGGTGGTCCACAGTGTCGAAGGCAGCTGAGAGGTCGAGGAGGATTTGGATAGAGTCTGGGCCGTTCGATCTGGCAAGCAGGAGGTCATTGTTGACCTTTGAGAGGGCAGTTTCCGTGGAATGTAGTGGACGGAAGCCAAACTGGACGGGGTCGAGGAGAGAGTAGGTGTTGTGGAATTCGAGGCAGCGCGTTTAGACAACTCGTTCAAGGAGTTTGGAAAAGAATGGTAGGAGGGAGATTGGGCGATAACTAGAAGGTGAGGTGGGGTCAAGATTGTTTTTTTTTAAGATGGGAGAGACATGGGCATGTTTGAAGGCAGAGGGGAAGGAACCAGTGGAGAGTGAGCGGTTGAAGATGGAGGTTAAGGAGGGGAGAAGGGATGGAGCGAGAGATTTCATGAGATGAGAGGGAATGGGGTCAGAAGCATAGGTGGCCGGAGTAGCACTTGAGAGGAGGGAGGAGAGCTCCTCTGAGGATACTGCTGGGAAGGATGGGAGAGTAGCAGAGAGTGTTGAGAGCCGGGGGGTTGGAGAAGTGGGGGGGAGTGACTTTGGGGAGGTCGGACCTGATGGATTTAATTTTGTTAATGAAGTAGGAGGCCAGATCGTTGGGGGTGAGGGAAGGAGGAGGGGGAGGAACCGGGGGCCTGAGAAGGGAGTTTAATGTACGGAAGAGCTGGCGGGGATGATGGGCATGTGTGTTAATAAGGGAGGAGAAATAGTTTTGTCTGGCAGAGGAGAGGGCTGAGTTAAGGCAGGAAAGGATAAACTTGAAGTGAACGAGGTTGGCATGGTGTTTAGACTTTCGCCAGCAGCGTTCGGCAGCTCGAGCATAAGAGCGAAGGAGGCGGACAGTGGCAGTGATCCAGGGCTGTGGGTTAGTGGTACGAGAGCAGCGAAGGGAAAGGGGAGCGAGTGAGTCTAGCTGAGTAGAAAGGGTAGAGTTGAGAGCAGTAATCTGATCGTCAAGACTGGGTAGAGAGGAGAGGGAGGCGAGGTGGGGTGTGAGGCGCTCAGAAAGATGGATGGGGTCAAGAGAGCTGAGATCTCTGTGAGGGAGTAATATGGATTTACAGGGGAAAGGAGAGTGAGTGAGGAGGCAGGTGAGAAGATTATGATCAGAGAGAGGGATTTCAGAGTTGGTGAGGGTGGACACAGTGCAGCGATAGGAGATGATGAGGTCGAGAGTATGACCAAATTGGTGAGTGGGTGAGGTGGGGTGGAGCAAGAGGTTGGCAGCGTCGAGGAGAGATAGAAGGCGGGCGGCAGAGGAGTCATCAGGGATATCCATGTGGATGTTGAAGTCTCCGAGGATCAGAGTGGGCATGGCAAATGAGAGAAGGAAGGTGAGGAAGGGGTCAAAATCGTTAAAGAAGTTGGAGGTGGGGCCGGGGAGACGGTAGATGACAGCTACAAGAATCTGGAGGGGGTGGTAGAGGCGAATAATGTGGACTTCAAAGGAAGGGAAGGAAAGAGAAGGGGGAGGACGGATAGTGCGAAAGCGACATTGGGGGGCGAGAAGGAAACCGACACCTCACTTGCCCAAGGTCACATAGCAGAAAGGTAGCAGAGCCGAGATTAGAACCTGGGTCATTCTGTCTCTCAGGTCCATGCTCTATCGACTTGGCCACACTGCTTCTCTGAGTTACATCTTGTTCATGACCTCAAACAATCAATCGGTCATTTAATCAGCTGTATGTTCTGACGTCTTCTGATTGCAAATCTAGAGAAAATGAGAAATTACTCTAAATCCATCCTAAAACCCTCCATCAGGCTGGCTTGGGGGCTCAACCCAGAGAAGCAGTATAAGAAGCAGCATAACCTACTAGGAAGAGCCCAGGCTTGGGAGTCAGAGGACCTGGATTCCTAATCTGGGCTTCTCCACTTGTCTGCTGCGTGACCTTGGTCAAACCACTTAACTTCTCTGGGCCTCAGTTACCACACCTGGAAAACGGGGATTAATAATAATAATAGTGGTATTTCTTAAATGCTTACTATGTGCCAATCACTGTTCTAAAGCTCTGGGGTAGATACAACATAATCAAGTTACCCCACGTGGGGCTTACAGTCTTAATCCCCATTTTCCAGATGAGGTAACTGAGGCACAAGTTAAGTGGCTTGCCCAAGGTCACACAGCAGTCCAAGTGGTGGAGGCAGGATTATAACCCACATCCTGGGACTTCCATGCCCATGCTCTTTCCACTAAGCCACACAAATCCCGTCAAATTCCCCAAGGAGCGGGGGTACAATGATCAGGCTAGTATTTTCAGTTTCTCTGGAGTCATTGTTTTGTTTAGATATTATTTGAATGGATTCCTTTCCTTCGACTCCCTTTCGTGTCCAAGCTTTATTTCCCTTCTCTTCCCCTGTGTTCTGGGCTCTTACCTTTGGCTCTTACCTCGAGTTGGACGGTCTGCTCACCCCTCACTGAAACGACTTGGCCAGATAGTAAGTGGGTGAGCAACAGAGGTGGTTGGGGCCCGAGTGACCCAACGAGTCAAATAATCTCCATTAAAATGCCTTGAAGGACTCAAGTGGTGTAATGAACAGGAGATATATCTGCATGAAGCAAACCTCTCCTTTCTCACCTAAAATATTTTCTTCTTTAGGCCTGAAGACCATATGGAGAGAAATCAAAGCAGATGGTGGTTTTTTTTGCGTGAAACAAATTTCTCCCTTTCACCACCAATATACTCTATTCATTCTCATTTCAGAGACCTTGAGGACCTGAAGTGAACTACTACACAGGAGGAGTTTCTGTAGGAAACCAATTTCTCCTTTTCAAGTTCATACATTTTCCCTTCAGGTCTTGAAGACCTTAGGTGGAAAATTATGAGGTGAGTTTTTGTATCAAGAAAATTCTCCTTTTTGAACTCCATTTATTACCTTCTCCGACCCTTAGGCAGAGAACCAAAAGTAAGAGATTTCCTTTCTCAACAAATATATTCTCATTCCAGTTCTTGAAGACATTCATTATGAGTCTCATCCTATCCCGTCTGGACTACTGCACTAGCCTTCTCTCTGATCTCCCATCCTCGTGTCTCTCTCCACTTCAATCCATACTTCATGCTGCTGCCCGGATTATCTTTGCCCAGAAACGCTCTGGACATATTACTCCCCTCCTCAAAAACCTCCAATGGCTACCGATCAATCTGCACATCAGGCAGAAACTCCTCACCCTGGGCTTCAAGGCTCTCCATCACCTCGCCCCCTCCTACCTCACCTCCCTTCTCTCCTTCTACTGCCCAGCCCGCCCCCCCCCCCGCTCCTCCACCACTAATCTCCTCACTGTACCTCGCTCTCGCCTGTCCCGCCATCGACCCCCGGCCCACGTCATCCCCCGGGCCTGGAATGCCCTCCCTCTGCCCATCCGCCAAGCTAGCTCTCTTCCTCCCTTCAAGGCCCTGCTGAGAGCTCACCTCCTCCAGGAGGCCTTCCCAGACTGAGCCCCTTCTTTCCTCTCCCCCTCGTCCCCCTCTCCATCATGAGAAATCAAAGTAGGAGATGGTTTGCATGAAGCAAATTTCTCAATTTTCACCTCAAATATTCTCTTTTCCGGCCTTGAAGACCTTAGGTAGTGAAATAAGGGCTGGAGAATGTTTGCATGAAGCAAATGTTCTCCTTTTCCACTTCAAATGTTCTCTTTTGTGGCTATGAAGACCTTAGAGAAGTAAAAGCTGGAGATGATTTTTCCATGAAGCAAATTTCTTCTTTCGCATTTCAATTATTCTCTTTTCTGGCCTTGAAGACCTTAGGGTAGAGTATTAAAAGCTGGAGGTGGTTTACATGAAACCCATTTTCTATATTTTCCTTCCGGTAATCGCCTTTGAGTTCTTGAAGATCTTAGAGAAGGAAAATACTGGAGATTTTGCTTTTTACACCTCCACATAATTTCTATTCTTTCTCAAATAGAAGGCCTTGAAGGCCTGAGGTAGAGGATTGCACAAGTAGTATATCTGTGCTTGAAGGTCTACCTTGAAGACCTTGTATAGAGAAATCAAAGCTGTGGATGGTTTGCATGAAGCAAATTCTCCCTTTTTCAACACAAATATTCTCTTTGATGGCCTTGAAGACCTTAGGTTGTCAAGTAAGCAGGACATTTTTGCATGAAGCAAAAGTCTCCTTTTTAATGCCATGCACTATCTCTTCAGGCCTTGAAGACCTTAGAGAAAGAAAAGCTAGAGTTGGACTGCATGAAGAGAATTTAGCCCTTTTCACCTCAAATATTCTCTTTGGAGGTCTTAAAGACCTAAGACCTTACAGACATAACACCTGAAGATTGTTTACATGAAGAAAACTAAGCATTTTTCACCTCATATATTCTCTTGGAAAGGCCTTGAACACTTAAGGTGGACAAATGAGCAGGCAGTTTTTTTGATGAAGCAAAATTCTCTTTCTATAACCTCATATATATCTTTTTTTAATTCCTTGGAGATCTGATTTAGAAATGTAAGTGCAGGAAATTGTTTTGCCTGAAGCAAGATTTCCCCCTTTTCAATTGAAATCTTCTCCTATGCGGCCCTGAAGGCCTTAGAGACATACAAACTGAAGGTTGTCTGCATGAAACATTCTCCTTTTTCCAGTAAAAGATGGAGAAGGCTTGCATGAAGCAAAGTTCTGCTTTTGCACCTCAAGTACTCCCAATTACAAGGCCTTGAAGGCCTGAGGTGGAATAGTGCAAGGAAGTGTTTCTTTCCTTGAAGCTCTGTCTTGAAGACCTTATATAAAGAAAAAACAGCTAGAGATTGTTTGCATTAAGCTAATTCATCCTTTTTCACAAGATATAATTTCTTTGACAGCCCCGAAGCCCTTAGGTTGACAAATAAGCAGGACATATTTTTCATGAAGCAAAATTCTCCTTTTATAATGTCATATAATATCTCTTCAGGTCTTGAAGACCTTAGAGAAATAAAAGCTAGAGTTTGTTTGTATGAAGCAAATTTCTTCTTTCCCAGCTCAAATATTATCTTTGGAGGCCTTGAAATCTTTATTACTCAAAACGAGAGTTGGATTGCAAGAACCAAATTTCTCCATTTTCACCTCCAATATTCTCTTCTCTAGCCTTGAAGACATTAGCTAGAGAAATGAAAGCTGGAGGATGTTTGCATGAAGCAAAGTTTCTCTTTCACTCCTCAAATATTCTCTTTTAAGGCCTTGAAGACCTTAGACAGTAACGTAGAGAAGTAAAAGCTCGAAATGTTTTGCATGAACAAATATCTCCTTTTACACCTCAAATACTCTCAATTACGAGGCCTTGAAGGACTGAGATGGAGTAGTGCAAAGGAAGTGTATCTGCCCTTGGAGCTCTGCCTTGAAGACCCTATATAGAGAAATAACAGCTGGAGATTATTTGCATGAAGCACATTCATTCTTTTTCACCACATACATTTCCTTTGAAGGCCCCAAAGCCCTTAGGTTGAAAAATAAGCAGGACATTTTTTGCATGAAGCAAAATTCCCCTTTTGTAATGACAAATACTACCTCTTCAGGCCTGGAAGACCTTAGAGAAATCAAAGCTAGAGTTTGGTTGCATGAAACAAATTTCTCCTTTCCCACCTCAGATATTCTTTTTGGAGGCCTTAAATACCTAAGACCTTTCAGCAATAACAGTTGGAAATTGTTTGCAGGATGAAACCCGACCATTTTTCACCTCAAATATTCTCTTTCCAAGACTTTGACGACCTAAGGAGAACAAATGAGTGGGACAGCGTTTTCATCAAGCAAACCTCTTCTTTAAGCCCGTATAGGTTTTTTTCAGGCCTTAAAGATCAGATTTAGAAAAATCAGCGCAGGAAATTGTTTGCATAAAGCAAATTTCCCCTTTGGAACTAGATATATTAAGGACTTGAAGACGTTAGAGAAATAAAAACTGGGAGACTGCATAAGAATTTCTCCTTTTTCACCTCAAATATCCTCTTTCCGGTCCCGGAAGACCCTTGGTAGAGAAATCAAAGCTGCAGACACTTTTCATGTAGCAAATGTTTCCTTTTCCAACTCAAATATTTTCTTTTCTTGCCTAGAAGACCCTCGATTGAGAAATCAATGCTGTGGGTTCTTTGCAAGAAGTAAATGATCTCCTTTTTCATCTCAAATAATTCTGAGGCCTTGAAGAGTTTATACAGAGAAGTAAAGGTTGGAGTCGGTTTGCATGAAGTGAATCTTTACTTATGCACTTCAAATACTCTCTCTTGGCTTAGAAGACCTTGGGTAGAGAAATCAAAGCTGGAGGTTTTCTCTCAAGCCGTTCATTCTCAGTCTCCTTGCGGACTCCTCCTCTCCATCCCGTCCCCTTACTGTAGGGGTTCCTCAAGGGTCAGTTCTTGGTCCCCTTCTGTTCTCTATCTACACTCACTCCCTGGGTGAAGTCATTCGCTCATTCGATTCAACTATCATCTCTTCGCTGATGGCACCCAAATCTACATCTCTGCCCCTGCTTCCTCTCCCTCTCTCCAGACCCGTATCTCCTCCTGCCTTCAGCGCTTAGAACAGTGCTTTGCACATAGTAAGCGCTTAATAAATTATCATCATCATCATCAATCGTATTTATTGAGCGCTTACTATGTGCAGAGCACTGTACTAAGCGCTTGGGAAGTACAAATTGGCAACATATAGAGACAGTCCCTACCCAACAGTGGGCTCACAGTCTAAAAGGGGGGAGACAGAGAACAAAACCAAACATACTAACAAAATAAAATAAATAGAATAGATATGTACAAATAAAATAAATAAATAAATAAATAAATAGAGTAATAAATATGTACAAACATATATACATATATACAGGTGCTGTGGGGAAGGGAAGGAGGTAAGATGGGGGGGATGGAGAGGGGGACGAGGCGGAGAGGAAGGAAGGGGCTCAGTCTGGGAAGGCCTCCTGGAGGAGGTGAGCTCTCAGCCGGGCCTTGAAGGGAGGAAGAGAGCTAGCTTGGCGGATGGGCAGAGGGAGGGCATTCCAGGCCCGGGGGAGGACGTGGGCCGGGGGTCGATGGCGGGACAGGCGAGAGCGAGGTACGGTGAGGAATTAATTTGCAGGGGTTTTCTGGAGGAACAGCCACGTCTCCCAAAGTTGCAGGGGTTCTGCAACTTTATCATCATTAATACTTTTATTCTTATTCAGGACATCTCCATCTGGATGTCTACCCGTCATCTAAAACTCAATAAAGCCAAGACTGAACTCCTTATCTTCCCTCCCAAGCCCTGCCTTATCCCTGATTTACCGTCATTGTAGACGGCACTGTCACTGTGGACAGCACTACCATCCCTCCCGTCTTACAAGCTCGCAACCTGGGTGTCAACCTCGACTCCGCTCTCTCGGTCACCCCACACATACAATCCATCACTAAAGCCTGACAGTCTCACTTCCACAACATCTCCAAGATCCGCCCTTTCCTCTCCATCCAAACCACGACGTTTCTGGTTCAATCTCTCATCCTATCCCTGGATTACTGCATCAACCTCCTCGCTGATCTCCCATCCTCTTGTCTCTCCCCACCTCAGTCTATACTTCACGCTGCTGCCCGGATTATCTTTGTATAGAAACGCTCTGGGCATGTTACTCGCCTCCTCAAAAATCTCCAGTGACTGCCCGTCAATCTACAAATCAAGCAAAAATTCCTCACTCTCTGCTTCAAGGCTCTCCATCACCTAGCCCCCTCCTACCTCACCTCCCATCGCTCCTTCTACAGCCCAGCCCGTACTTTCTACTCCTCTGACGCTAACCTCCTCACTGTACCTGATTCTTGCCTGTCCCACCATCGACCCCAGTCACACGTCCTTCCCCTGGCCGGGAATGCTTTCCCTTCACACAACCACCAACTAGCTCTCTTCCTCCCTTCAATGCCCTACGGAGAGCTCACCTCCTCTAGGAAGCCTTCCCTTTTTCCTCTCCTCCTCCCCATTCCCCTCCCTATCTACTTCCCCTCCCCATAGCACTTGCATATATTTGTACAGATTTATTACTCTATTTTACTTGTACATATTTAATATTCTATTTATTTGGTTAATGATGTGCATATTGCTTTAATTCTATTTGTTCTGATGATTTTGACACTTGTCTACATGTTTTGTTTTGTTGTCTGTCTCCCCCTTTGAGACTGTGAGCCCATTGTTGGATAGGGACCGTTTCTATATGTTGCCTACTTGTACTCCCAAGCGCTTAGTACAGTGCTCTGCACGCAGTAAGCACTTAATAAATACGATGGAATGAATGAGTGAATCGGCACTCCTTTCGTTCTTTCCTCACCGGGTGGGGAGGCGATGGGAGCTGGAGCCAGCTGGAGAAAATGAGCCCCGAGAGCTGGATTCGTCTGGGGGATGTTGGGAACCCCCGTGCTCGGTGAAGGGCCGGGGTGGTGAGGAGCGTCCTTATGCCCTGGTTCTGATGACTGTGCCCCCTCCCGCAAAACTCTGACTGCAGGGTGCAGCACCACCCCTTCGAGAAGATCGCCACCCAATTCCAGGTGTACAGCTGGACGGCGCCCCAGGCCCAGTGCGCCATGGACTGCGTGCGGGCTGAAGACACCTACACCTCGCAGCTGGGCTATGCGGAACACTCCCTGGACAGGTACCTGCCTGGCCACTCTCCTCGCCCCTTTCCCCGTGGGGTCAGCACCCAGGCAGTCCCAAGGCCCGTCAACCCTCCCTGGCCTGTCACTGCGGCTCCAGGCTGAAGGGGGCAGGGTCCGGGACCAGCCCTGTCTGAGGGAGTGTCTGTGGGGGTTTGGGTGGAGCAGTGTCTGCCCTCCCCATCTCCCTGGCGTGGAGCCCTGACAGAATCGTGTCATCTCCCCTCTGAAAACCCAACGAGGCCAGGGTGGAGTGCAAGTCTCACCCTACAGAGTGCAGGTCCCCTGACCCTCACCCTCCCACCTCCCCTCCCCGACCCACCAGACGCGATATTGGAACGAGGAGCTGCAGACAACGCGAGAGCTGCCCGGAAGAACCTGCCTGAGCGGCTGCTGAGGCAACGAGCCATCTTCAAGCTACGGAGGGGGTGAAGGACAGGTTCTGTGTGGGTGGGGAGGTTGGGGGTGGGCAGCTGTCCCCAGCCTCCCCCTCTACCGCCTCTCGGCATCTGAGCCCACAGACTGACCAGCAGCATCCGTCCCGGGGACTCCCGCCCTGAACCGAGCACCTGCTGCCCTCCAGGTACACAGTGACCTCATGGCGTCAGCCACCCGGGGGGCCATGGCGGGATAGATGGGAATGTGACCAAGAGAACGTGACGAGGAGACCATGATACAGATGATCATCTAGAACAACATCTTCTTCAGCCTGGAATTCGATGGGCGCGACCACTACAAGGACTTCGGGGGCGACACGGCCGCCTACGCCACCCCCAGCCACGACCTGAACGGCATGCGCACCTACAACGCCATGGACGTGGAGGGCCTGCACACGCTGGGCACCGTGGAGGTGGACTACCTGGGCTACTTAGTGCACAACAAGAGCTCCATAAATATGATTCAAGACTAATTGATTGATAGTAAATAATACTTTGTCAACCCAGCCCAGTAGGCGGGAAAATTTTTGAGGGGAGGGATTACAAACTTACTCATTATTTGTCTTCTCCCAACATTTGGGAAGAACTCTTACAGGGAGCAATTGCTGAGAGTTCCAGTTGTGGTCCAAAGCTTGTCACACTCTCTCAGCCCTGCCTGTCATTTAGCCTCTGCAAGGGATTCTGGGATCCACTGAAAGCCAAATTGAATGTTCACAGTGCTGAAACTGTGCTGGAGCACTGTAGCCCGGCGGGTGGTTAGCATGGTAGCAAGGTTTGAGGAAGAAGCAGGAGAGGCGTGTGATTGTTGGGGGCTACTGAAATGGAAAACACTTCCCGTCCTGCTAGCACCCGTGCCCTGCTGGGGGCCGCGGCCCTGGTCCGAACCCGAACATAGGCCCCAGACTGGCTCCATCTCTTCCATCCTCATCCTCGTGCCCCACACCTCTCCATCGCACTGACCCCCGGTCGCTCTCACCGGGGCAGCGTGTGGCTGGGGGTCGCTGACCTCTGCAGGGCTGGTCCGATCCCTTCTATCCCCTCATACTACTGAATTCGGTCATCCAGGAAGGAACTGAGAGGAGCTCTCGATCCCTCTCTGCTCCCCCTCAGACCCTGAGAAGTTCTTCAGATGGCCCCCATCCCTACGGATAAACCAGGAGCTGCTACGAGTGGGATCCGTGGAGGATAACTCGGAGCCTGCCAAGGGACCTCAGGGACTGGGCAAGCCAAGCACCATCTGGTCACGTGGTTTCTGAGGCTCCTGGGAGACAAGGGCACGCCCCTGCAGCATCAGTGATGGTGCCGGCCTTCGGGGTTCCCGTGGAAACAGCGGCAGTTGCATTCCAGCGTCCCAACGGTCCTGTTTTCAACGACAGTCTTTAGCCACTGTGAATGGTTTCACCTTTGTCTAATTCACAACCTGAAACACTCAATCTGTCAGTCAAGCAGCCAACTGTAACTTTTACTTATGGTCTTTGAGAAGCACTTACTATATATCAGACACTATCCTAAGTGCTGGAGTAGTTACAAGCTAATCAGATTGGACAGAGTCCATGTCCCCGTGGGGCTCACATCTCAATCCCCATTTTACAGATGAGGGAACTGAGGTACGGAGAAGTTAAGCGACCCTGCCCAAGGTCACACAGAGGACATGTGGTGGAACCGGGATCATAAACTATGTCATTTTGAATCCCTGGTCTCTGCTCTACACACTAGGAAACGCTGCTTCTTCTGACTGGTCCTGATTACAAATCCACTGAAGTTCATACTGACTATATAAACTGTACTCTTGAATCAAGCGTTCATCCACTTTCTCATCTTTCCCTTCTCTCCTTCCTCCTCTACATGCTTTATTCTGTGTTTAGCTCCCCAATTAAATCATAATCTCCTAGAGAGCAGGAACAATGCAATTTTATGTCTTTTCCAATCTCCTGAGAGCTTACTACACTGCTTTGCACCCAGGATGTGGTCAATCAATACCATTGATAATAATAATACTAATGATTATGGTCTTTGTTAATCGCTTACTATGTGTCAAGCACAGTTCTAAGTGCTGGAGCAGATGCAAGGTAATTAGGCTGGACACAGTCCCTGTCCCACATCCAGCTCACAGTCTCAATCCCCATTTTACAGATGAGGTAACCGAAGCACAGAGAAGTGAAAGTGACTTGCCTCAGGTCATATCGCAGGCAAGTAGCTGAACGGTGATTAGAACCTACGACCTCTGACTCCCAAGCCTGTTCTCTGGATGGAAGGATGGATGGATGGATGGATGGATAACGAATGGTTGGAAGGATGGGAGGAACGAAGGAAGCATAGACTGATTGAAATGAGGGGACAGATTTGACAAGACAAATGAAGCTGCAGTCATCCTCTCTTCCCTTCTCCCATAGCACCTCCCATTTTCAACTTTCATTCCCACCCCCAGAGTCATGCTAAAGAGCGTATCATTATGTTTTCCTGGACATTACTAATAATGATATCATTTTTGTATTTATTAAGAGGTTGTTTGCCTAAATTGTTCCACTTGCTAGAGTAGAAACAAAAGAATCAGTTCAGACACAATTCCTGTCACACAGGGGCTCAGAGTGTAAGAACAAGAGACATCCGAGGGTTGTTTGGTCACTGCCACCAGGTCATAAAACATGTCAGTAGCAGACCTGGCATCAGACCTCAGGTCTCAATCAATCAATCAATCAACCGATCATATTTATTGAGCACTTACTCTGGGCCCAGCACTGTACTAAGCACTTTGAAAACTTCATTGTAATAGAGTTGGTAGACACGATCCCTGCCCACAATGAGGCCACAGTCTAGAGCGAATCCCGAAGCTTTAGGCCATGATAAAATTGAAAACAAATTATGGTATTTGTTAGATACTTGCTATGTGTCAAGCACATGTTTTAAGCACTGGGGGAGATACAAGGTAATCGGGTTGTCCCTTGTGGAGTTCACAGTCTTAATCCCCATTTTACAGATGAGGCATGGAGAAGTTAAGTGGGTCGTCCAAGGTCACACAGAACACAAGTGGCAGAGCAGGGATTAGAAACCGCCCTCAAAGTGGATTTACTGTACTAAACACTTAGGGAAAGTTCAGTACACCAGTGTTGTTAAATACATTACCTGCCCACAATTAGCTTACAGTCTAAAGGAACGCCCCTTCCTTTAGCCCATGATGCATCCCCAAAGCTGGATTGTACATCTTACTTCAGTCTTAGCGACCTCCCTCCCAGACCTTGACAATTCATTCATTCATTCATTCATTCAATCGTACTTATTGAGTGCTTACTGTGTGCAGAGCACTGTACTAAGCGCTTGGAAAGTCCAAGTTGGCAACATATAGAGACGGCCCCTACTCAACAGTGGTCTCACAGTCTAGAAGGGGGAGACAGACATTCATCAGCATTCATCAACGTCCAGCGTTTTCTGTGAACCCAGTAGGACAGCTAGGTTTCTGGCTAGGTCCTAGGGCAGTTCCTTGGCTTAAGTGGTGGTATGATATTATTTGCACAAGGAAGGATGTATATTTTGTCTCCCAGAGCAGAGGCCGGGTGAGTGACCCTTTTAGGCTCCTGCTCAAGGCAGCCTTCATGTCCCAGTTCCTCAGGCTGCAGATGAGGGGGTTCAGAGCAGGGAGTACCACTGCGTAGAACACGGACACCAGCCGGTCCACGATCAAGGAGGAGCCTAAGGGCGGCTTGATGTAGACAAATGCACCTGCAGAGAGGAAAACAGTGACGACGACAAGGTATGGCAGGCAGGTGGAGAAGGCTTTGACCCGGCTCTCGGTGGCCGGCGTCCTCAGCACGGCCCGGAAAATGCGCACATATGAGATGATGATGAGAATGAAGCAGACGACGCCTAATGCCAACCCGGCGGTGACGCTCACATCAACAGCGACGTAATCCTCGGAGCAGGTGATCTTCAGTAGGGAGGGGACGTCACAGAAACGCTGCTGGACGATGTTGGACCCACGGAAGGACAGGGAGAATGTCGGAACTGAAAACAAGACACCAATCAGACCTCCACTCACCCATGAGGCGGCGGCCTATCTTCCCAGAGGCCGCTCTGTTCATGACGACCTCGTAGCTCAGGAGGAGGCTAGATGGCGACACAGCGGTCATAGGACATGACCGTGAGGACCAGCAGCTCTGAGCAGGCAAACCAGACCATGAAGAGGACCTGGGCGGCACAGCCAAGGAGGGAGATGGATCTACGGTCGGTCAGGGAGTTGTGGATGGATTTGGGGACGGTGAGGGAGATGTAGCAGAGGTCGAGGATGAACAGGTTCCGGAGGAAGTAGTACATGGGAATGTGGAGGCGTCGGTCGAAAGCGGTGACAGCGATGATGAGGAGATTCCCCGTCAGGGCCGCCAGGTAAACCAGGAGGAGCAGGGCGGCATGGACCAGATGCAGCTCCCGGACCTCCGAGAATCTCAGCAGGAGGAATTCCCTCACCGTGGAGAGGTTAGTCATTGGTAGGTGATGATGACTCCCTGCACAGGACAAAAATCTTGATGAGGTGAAGAAATGAACAGGGGCTTTGCCGGTGAGTCTACGGGAGGAGCAACTTATGGTGTATTGGAAGAGAGCTATCAATAACAAAATGACCTAGAAACTTGGTAAAAGACTTCCACGTAACTAGGACGGAATTCCCAAGGAGGATTGACACCATAATTCTCCAAGTGGAGACAAAAAGATGACAAAGATACAAGAGGGGAAAGCAGGCACAGGTAATAGTAGCAGTAATAGCAGCAAAAGCCCGTAGTAGAAGTTGTAGTATCAATCAATTAAGAAATCGTATTTTTGAGCATTTACTGTGTGCACAGCACTGTGCTAAATACTTGGGAGAATACAATGTAACAGAGTTGGTAGACACATTCCCTCCCCACAACAACCTTAGAGTCTAAAGGGGGATAAAGATTATGTTAATATAAAATAAATTACAGATATGTACAGAGACTGTAAACTCGTTGTGGGTAGGGACTGTCTCCGTTATATTGTTATATTGTACTCTCCAAAGCACTTGGTATAGTGCTCTACACACAGAGCTCTGCTCTGAGCTCAATAAATTTTCATTCATTCAATCGTATTTATTGAGAGCTTACTGTGTGCAGAGTGCTGTACTAAACTGATTGACTGACTGATAATAGTAATAACGGTGTTTATCGAGCCCCTGGTGGACACAAAAAGCAAGGATATACTAACACTACAAGGGCAACCTGAAGCACACAAATTCATTCTCACACCCAAAATTACAAGCTAAACATAATACATCCAAACACATAATGCCCTCATATATATTCCCGCTCACTCACAGACCGAGATTCTCCCATAGAAGGACAGCCGCACAGAGTCAATCACATTTATCGAGTGCTTACTGTGTGCAGAGCACCGTGCGCAGTGTGCTAATCACTTGGGAGATTACAATACAAAAAAGCAGGTAGTTGCTAAACCAAAAATGTACCTAAGTCACTCATTCGGCTGTTCCCTGAACCCCGAACCTGTTCTCTAGGGAGTGATCGAGAACATTCCCAACTGTTCCTTATCCAGATGTCCCCCTTCCTTAAAGCCTGGGATTTGCTCCCTGATTCTCCTATCCTGCCCTGAGCACGCGCACACACAAAAGCTGTGAGTTCAGGGAATCCGATTGCAGCTGTCTCTATACGAGGAAAATGAACTGCAGACTGAAGTCTGGCTAAACAGGGAGGGGTCTGGCGTGGGACTTGGGCCCACGGGCTCGGCAGAGGGCTGGGAGAAATGATTAATCGATGGTATTTACTCAGGGTTTACTGCGTGCAGGGCACTGGACTAAAGCGTTAAGGAGAAGACAATCTAACAGAGTTGGTAGACACGTTCCCTGCCCATAACAAGCTGACAATCTAGCGGTATGGAAGGATGATGGGGCTTTGATGAAGGGACGATGGAGGGACGATGGAACGGTTGATGGAGGTATGATGGAGGGCCGATGGATGGCCGATGAAGGGATGTCAGCGAGACGAATGAAGGGGTGTCCTAGAGCAAATAGCAGATGAGTGCTGGTCCGGGTACAAAGACCATGCGACCGAGAGCCTGAATACAGGAAGTGATTCTAGTACTAGTGGCTTGTACTGTGCTGTACCTGCCACTGTCTCGTCCCTGCTGAAGCCTGGTTTCTGCTCCTGCAAACCCGCCTGCAATGCTGCCCTGGTCCTACCTTCAACCTGGGATCCGAGTGCGAGGTTCTCCACAGATTCACTACGGGCTGCTGGCCTCTCACCGCCCCTCAATCCTCACCACAGGGCGCACTCACCGGGACAGCGTGGGGCTGGGGGTCGCCATCCTCTGTCAGTCTGGGCTGGTCCCCTGTCTCTCCTCTTACTCCTGGGTTCTGTCAGCCCATAAGGAACATCGAGGAGCCCTCAGCCCTCAGCTCTCTGCTCTCCTTGGGACACTGAGATGCTTTTTGCAGATGGACCACTTCCCCAAAGATAAAGCTGCCGCCGCTCTGAGGCGAATCCCTGGAGGTCCGGATCAGGCCCCCAATACCTGAAATGACTAGACCAATGTCACGCACCAGGTATGTGGCAGAACTGGGATTGGAATCCAGGTCCTATTGTCTCCTGGGCCCATGCTCTTTCAATTAAGCGACACTGCCTTTGCTGTAGAGAAATTGTGACTCTGACCCTGGTCATCCAGTTCCCTATTGAAATTTCCCTCACCTTTCCCCTGCTCCTCTCCAGAGTTCCCGGGCCTGTCCTGGGCTGGAGAGTATCTACCTCTGCTGAGAGAGAGGCTCACTCCATCTCATCGGTCCTGGACGCTAGTGGCGGTGACAGGAAGAACTGGGCGTGGGGTGAGAGCTGTCAGGATCCTTGCTTCCCCTCTTGGCTCTCCGGATGGCTGTGCCGTCCCCTCAGATGATGGCCCGGTTATTTGCTGCGGAATTCCCCGTGCGAGGACGGGCCCGGGGCTTCGCTCAGACAGCTGACTGTCCGGGAATCTCGGGAGGCCGGGATCGTGGGCTCCTTGTGGTCCCGGCCCCCACAACCTAAATGACTGCCCAGTCCCACGTGGTTCCCACTCTGGGATTCCTTCCTGTGACAACATAAACAGACTAATCATCATTAGTCTAATCACCTTTTCTTTGATAAATAATAGTGTTCTGGTTAAGGTCTGAGGTTTGGAGCTTCATCCTATGCCATGGCTTGGGACCATCTGAAATCGGTATCAATCCATTTTAGACATTGCCCTCTAGACTGTAAGCTCATCATGAGCAGGGAATGTGTCTGCCAACCCTGTTACATTGTTATATCGTACTCTCCCAAGCGCTCAGTACCAAGGTCTGAACATATTAAGCTCTCAATAAATATGGTCGATCGATTGTTATGCATTATTTTCCCCTACTGAATTCTTATCTGCATTCTCCATTCCTCCCAAGCTCACCATTTCACTGTGCCTCGTTCCCAACTCCCCATACTTAGACCCCTACCTCACCACCTTTCCCACGCTTGGAATTATCTCTCTTTTCATATCCACCTGACCACAGGGCTTCCCTTCTTCAAAACCCCTTCCTGAAACTCTATTAAATCCATGGGACCATCCCTGAATATTTTTTTCATAATAGGTACGTGGTAAGTGTTTATCATTTGCCAGGGACCGTTCTAAGCACTGAAGTACATACAAGCTAGTCAGGCTGGACACAGTCCCTGTACTTCATGAAACTTCCAGTCTTAATCCCCATTTTACAGATGAGGAAATTGAGGCAAGAAGTCAAATGACTTGCCCAAGGTCACATGGCAGACAACTGGTGGAGGTGGAATCAGAAGCCAGGTTCTCTGAATCCTAAGTCCATGCTCTATCAATTGGGCTATGTTGCTTCCCTGGGATTCCCTGTCTCAGGGTGCATAATTGTCTCGGTCTGGGCCTGTGTAAAAAGCCCCCCTTCTCATCCTTAATAATAATAATAATAATAACAATAATAATACTTGCGGTATTTTATAAGCGTTTATTATGTGCCTGACACATGTGCCTGTACTAAGCGCTGAAGTGGATAGAAGCAAATTGGGTCAGGCAAGTCCCTGTCTCACATGGGCTCACAGTCTCAACCCCTATTTCACCGATGAGGGAACTGAAGCCCCGAGAAGTGAAGAGTCTTGCCCACAGTCACGTAGCATAAAGGTAACAGAGACGAGATTAGAAACCGGGTCAGCTATAAGTCAAAACTTACCTGTGCTGGGCAGCAGCGACATGGGAGACAGTCGAAGACAGAGACTCAAGTTTACTGCGCAGAAGGAGGCAAAGGTAAACCACTTCGGTATTTTTACCAAGAAAACTCTACAGATACACAGCCAGAACGATTGCAGATGGAGGTGGGGTGTGGGGAGAGATGTGACCATGGCGTCACTATGGGTCGGAGCCTGACTCGACAGCATGAGACAAGACAAGACCCACATTGGACTCAGTGCCTGTCCTATGAGGGGCTTCCAATCTATGAACCCAGCCCGCACCCTCCATTCCTCTGCCACTATCCTCCTCACTGTGCCTCGTTCTCACCTGTCCCGCTGTCGACCCCTGGCCCACGTCCTCTCCCTGGCCTGGAATGTCCTCCCACCGCACATACGCCAAGCTAACTCTCTGCCTCCCTTCAAAGCCCTACTGAGAGCTCACCTCCTCCAGGAGGCCTTCCCAGACTGAGCCCCATCCTTCCTCTCCACTCCCATACCCCCTCCCTACCTCCTTCCCCTCACCACAGCACCTGTATATATGTTTGTACAGATTTATTACTCTATTTATTTTAGTTGTACATATTTACATATTCTATTTATTATTTTTGTTAATATGTTTTGTTTTGTTGTCTGTCTCCCCCTTCTAGACTGTGAGCCCGCTGTTGAGTAGGGACTTTCTCTGTATGTTGCCAACACGTATTTCCCAAGCGCTTAGTACAGTGCTCTGCACACAGTAAGCGCTCTATAAATACGATTGAAAGAATGAATGAATGACCCCCAGGTCCATGCTCTATCTACTAGGACCATGCTGCTTCCCTCAGTTTCAACTTGTTCATGACCACAGACAATCCATCGGTCATTTAATGAGTTGTACTTTCTGACATCTTCTGGTTGCAAATCTAGAGAAAATGAGAAATGACTAAATCCATCCTAAAACCCTCCCCCGGGCTGGTTTGGTGGCTCAACCCGGAGAAGCAGCATAAGAAGGAGCATAGGTTAGTGGCAAGAGTGCGGGCTTGTGAGTCAAAGGACGTGGATTCTAATCCCAGCTTCACCACTTCTCTGCAGCATGACCTTGGGCAAGCCACTTCACTTCTCTGGGCCTCAGTTACCTCATCTGAAAAATGGGGATTAAGAATAATAGTAATCATAACAATCATAATAATAATCGTGGTATTTGTTCAGTGCTTATTATGTGCCAAGCACTGTTCTAAGCACTGGGGTAAATACAACGTAATCAGGTTGTCCCACGTGGGGTTCGCAGTCTTAATCTCCATTTTCCAGATGAGGTAACAGGCACACAAAAGTTAAATGGCTTGCCCAAGTTCACACAACAGCCAAGTGGCAGAGGTGGGATTAGACCCCACGTCCTTTGACTCCCAAGCCCATGCTCTTTTACGCAAATCCCGTCAAATTCCCCAAAGAACGGGGGTACAATGATCGGTATAGTATTTTTGGTTTCTCTGGAGTCATTTTGTCGTTTAGATATTATTTGAACGGGCTCCTTTCCTTCAACTTCCTTTCGTGCCCAAGCCCCATTCCCCTTCTCCTGCCCTGTGTCCCTGGGCTCTTACCTCGAGCCTGGAAGCTCTGCTAGTCCCTTAGCAAAACCTCTCAGACGGCTAGTCAGTGGCTTGGTGACCCAATGGGTCAGCAACAGAGGTGGTCGGGGCCCGAGTGATGCAACGAGTCAAATAATCTCCATTAAAATGCCTTGAAGGCCTCAAGTGGTGTGATGAACAGGAGATATATCTGCAAGAAGTAAACCTCTCCTTTCTCCCCTCAAATATTTTCTTTTCAGGCCCTGAAGACCTTATGGAGAGAAATTAAAGCAGATTTTTTTTCTGCATGAAACAAATTTCTCCTTTTCACCACCAATATACTCTATTCATTCTCATTTCAGAGGCCTTGAGGGCCTGAAGTGAAACACAGGAGGTGTTTCTGCAGGAAGCCAATTTCTGCTTTTCAAGTTCGTACATTTTGCCTTCAGGTCTTGAAGACCTTAAGTGGAAAATCATGAGGTGAGTTTTTGTATCAAGAAATTTCTCCTTTTTGAACTCCATATATTACCTTCTCCGGCCCTTAGGCAGAGAAACAAAAGCAGCAGATATTTGCATGAATAAAACTTGTCCTTTCTCAACACACATATTCTCTTTCCAGGGTATTGAAGACATTCATTATGAGAAATCAAAGTAGGAGATGGTTTGCATGAAGCAATTTCCCCATTTTCAACTCAAACATTTCTTTTTCAGGCCTTGAAGACCGTTAGAGATATAAGAGCTGGCGACTGTATGCATGAAGCACGTTTCTCCAATTTCACATCAAATATTCCCTTTCCTGGCCTTCAAGACCTTAGGTAGAGAAATAGGGGCTGGGAGTTGTTTACATGAAGAAAATTATCTCCTTTTCCACTTCAAATATTCTATTTTGCAGCCTTGAAGACCGTAGACAGAGAAGTAAAAGCTGGAGACGATTTTTACATGAAGCGATTTTCTCCTTTTGCATGTCGATTCTTCACGTTTCTGGGCTTGAAGGACTTAGGGTAGAGAAATAAAAGCTGGAGGTGGTTTGCATGAAACCCATTTTCTGTTTTCCCTCCAGTATTTGCTTTTGAGGTCTTGAAGACCTTACACAAGGTAAATACTGGAGATTCTCCTTTTTACACCTCCACATAATCTCTATTCATTTTAAAATAAAAGGCCTTGGAGGCCTGACGTGGAGGAATGCACAAGACGTATATCAGCTCTTAAAGGTCTGCCTTGAAGACCTTGTATAGAGAAATCAAAGCTGGGGATGGTTTGCATGAAGCAAATTCTTCCTGTACCGCAGATATCTCTTTTCTGGACTTTGAAGACATTAGGGTAGAGAAATAAAAGCTGGACGTGGTTTGAATGAAACCCATTTTATGTTTTCCCTTCAGTATTTGCTTTTGAGGTCTTAAAGACCTTAGAGAAGGTAAATACTGGAGATTCTCCTTTTTACACCTCCACATAATCTCTATTCATTCTCAAATAAAAGGCCTTGAAGGCCTGAGGGAGAGGAATATACAAGACGTATATCTGCTCTTAAAGGTCTGCCTTGAAGACCTTGTATAGAGAAATAAAATCTGGGATGGTTTGCATGAAACAAATTCTTCCTTTTTTATTGCAGATATCTCTTTTCTGAGCTTGAAGATCTTAGGGTAGAAAAATAAAAGCTGGAGGTGGTTTGCATTAAACCCATTTTCTGTTTTCCCTTCAGTATTTGCTTTGGGGGTCTGCCTTAAAGACCTTGTATAGAGAAATCAAAGATGGGAATGGTTTGCAGGAAGCAAATTCTTCCTTTTTTTTACAACAGATATTCTCTTTGATGGCCTTGAAAATCTTATGTTGTCAAGAATGCAGGACATTTTTTGCATGAAACAAAAGTCTCTTTTTTTAATGCCATACACTAGCTCTTCAGGTCTTGAAGACCTTAGATAAATAAAAGCTAGAGTTGGACTGCATAAAGCAAATTTAGCCATTTTCACCTCAAATATTCTTTTTGGAGGCCTTGAAGACCTAAGACCTTACAGAAATATAACCTGGAGATTGTTTACATGAAGTAAAATAAACATTTTTCACCTCATATATTCTCTTGGAAAGGCCTTTTGAAGACCTAAGGTGGACAAATGAGCTGGAAGTGTCTCCTTCTTTAACCTCATATATTTTTTTTTAATTCCTTGAAGATCTGATTTAGAAAAATGAGTGCAGGAAATTGTTTTGCCCAAAGAAAATTTCCCTCTTTTCATTTGAAATTTTCTCCTCTGAGGCCCTGAAGGCCTTAGAGACATACAAACTAGAGATTGTCTGCATGAAACTTTCTCCTTTTCCCAGTAAAAGCTAGAGATGGTTTTCCTGAAGCAACTTTCTGCTTTTGCACCTCAGATATTCTCTATGCGTTCTGAAGTACGAGGCTTTGAATCAATCAATCAATCGCATTTATTGAGCACTTACTGTGTGCAGAGCACTGTACTAAACGCTTGGGAAGTACAAGTTGGCAACATATAGAGACATTCCTACCCAACAGTGGGCTCACAGTCTAGAAGAGAGGAGTAGTGCACAGGAAGTGTATCTGCCCTTGAAGGTCTTCCTTCTATAGAGAAATAACAGATGGAGATTGCTTGCATGTAGAAACTTCATCCTTTTTCACCACATAAATTCTTCCTGTTGGCCTTGAAGCCCTTAAGTTGACAAATAAGCAGGACTTTTTTTTTCATGAAGCAAAATTCTCCTTTTTTAATGTCTTATGCTATCTCTCCAGGCCTTGAAGACCTTAGAGAAATAAAAGCTAGAGTTTGTTTTCAGGAAGCAAATTTCTCCTTTCCCACTTTAAAGATTCTCTTTGGAGGCCTTGAAGTATTTTAGAGAAATCAAAACTAGAGTTGGCTTATATGAACCAAGTTCCTTCTTTTTCACCTCAAATGTTCTCTTTGGAGACCTTGAAGACCAAATCCTTACAGAAATAACACCTGGGAATTGTTTACCTGAAGTACACTAATTAGTTTTCACCTCATATATCCTCTTGGAAAGGCCCTGAAGACCTAAGGTGGACAAATGAGCATGACAGCTTTTTCTTGAAGTACAATTCTCCTTCTCGAACCCCACATTTCATTTTTTCATGCCTTGAAGATCTGATTTAGAAATATGAGCACAGGAAATTGTTTGCATAAGGCAAACCTCTCCTTTTCGCTTGAAATAGTAACTGTTGAGGCCTTGAAGACCTTAGGCAGAGATATAATAGCTGGAGATTGGTTGCATGAAGCACATTTAACCTTTTTTACCACATAAATTCTCTCTGATGGCCTTGAAGCCCTTAGGTTGACAAATAAGCAGGACATTTTTTTCATGAAGCAGAATTCTCTTTTTTTAATGCCATATACTATCTCGTCAGGCCTTGAAGACCTTAGAAAAATAAAAGCTAGACTTTTCGTGAGACAAATCCTTCCTTTCCCACCTCAAATATTCTCTTTTGAGGCCTTGCAGACCTGTAACTTTACAGCAGTAACAGCTGGAGATTGTTTGCGAGATGAAAACTGATTATTTTTCACATCATATATTCTATTTCAAAGTCCTTGAAGACCTAAGGAGGACGAATTAGCGGGACAGTATTTTCATGAAGGAAAGTTTCCTTCTTTAACCCTGTGTATTTTTTTCAGGCCTTGAAGATCAGATTTGGAAAAATCAGAGCATAAAATTGTTTGCATAAATCAAATTTCTCCTTTTGCACTAGATATATTCTCTTTGGAGGGCTTGAAGACATTGGAGAAATACAAATTGTTAGATTGCATGAAGCTTTCTCCTTTTTCACCTCAAATATACTCTCTTAGGGCCGTGAAGACCCTTGATAGAGAAATCAAAGCTGCAGACTCGTTGCATGTATAAAGCTTCTCCTTTTCCATCTCAAATATTCTTTTCTGGCCTTGAAGACACTCGGTAGAGAAATCGAAGCTGGAGGCCGTTTGCAAGGAAGAAATGTTCTCTATTTTCATCTAGAATACTTGCTTTTGAGGCCTCAAAGACTTTAGACAGATAAGTAAAAGCTGGAGTCGGTTTGCATGAAAAGAATTTCTCCTTATGCTCCTCAAATACTCTCTCTTTTGTCCTAGAAGGCCTTGGGTAGAGAAATCAAAGCTGGAGGTCTTTGCAGGAAGCAAATTTCTCCATTGTCACCTCATATATTTTCTTTTTTAAGGCTCTGAAGACCTTAAGTAGAGAAATAAAAGCTGGGGATGATTTGAATGAAGCAAATTTCCCCTTCCTCACCTCAAATATTCTCTTTTTGGGCCTTGAAGACCTTCAGTAGAGACGTAATTGCTGGAGATGGTTTGCATGAAACAGATTTCTCCTTATGTTCCACTATATTCTCTCTGCTAGCCTTGAAGACCTTCGGGAGAGAAATCTAAGCTGCAAGTCTTTGCATGAAACAAATTTCTCTTTTTTCATCTCAAATATCGTCTTTTAAGGTCTTGAAGACTTACTTAGAAAAATGAAAGCAGGAGATGGCTTTGCATGAAGTCAATTTCTCCGGCTTCACCTCAACGATTCTCTTTGGAGGGCTTGAAGACCGCAGATGGAGAAATAAAAGCTGGAGATGGTTTGCATGAAGCAAATTTCTCCTTTCCAACGTCAAATAGTCTCTATTTGTTCTGGGTGAAAAAGCCTGGAAAGCCTGAAGTTGAGTAATGAACAGGAGACGCATCTGCCACATGAAGCACATTTCTCCCTTTTCACCTAAATCATTTTCTCGTAATGCCCTGAAGGCCTTAAAGGAATTAAAACTCGAGATTGTTTGCATGAAGCAAATGGATCATTTTTCACCTCTCACATGCCCTTCAAAAGCCTGGAAGACCTAAGGTGGACAAATAAGCAGGACAGATTCTGCATTATGTAAAATTCTCCTTTTTTTCAAATGTCATATCACATTTTTTCAGGCCTTCAAGAACTCAGTGAGAGAAATGAAAGCAGGAAATGATTTGTGTTAGCAAATTTCTCCTTTTTTCCTGGAAAGATTCTCTTTTGAGGCCTTGAAGTCCTTAGAAAAGCATAAATTGGAGGTTGTGTCCATGGGACAAATCTTCTCCTTTTTCACCTCAAATACCCTCTTTCAGAGGCCTCGAAACCCTCGGGCAGAGATAGAAAAGCCGAGATCATTAACATGTAGAAAGTTTCTCCCTTTTCGCCTCTAATATTCTCTTATTCATTCTCAATTAAAAGACCCTGAAGGACCGAGGTGGAGAAAGGACCAGAGGATGTATGTGCAGGGAAACAGATTATTTCTTTGGCACCTCATGTACTTTCTTCTGAGGCCTTGAAAACCTTCGGCAGAAAAATAAGGAGAAGGTTTTGCTTGAAGCAAAATTCTCATTTTTTAACCCCAAATACTGTCTTTTCGGCCTTGTAAACGTTAGTTAGAGAAACTGCATCAGGAGATTTTCCTCTTAAAGGAAACTTCCTCTTTTTCATCTCAAATGTTCTCCTTTGTGGCCCTGAAGACCACCTTAGCTAGGGAAAACAAAGTGGAGATGCTTTGCTTAAAGCAGTTTTCTCCTTTGGCACCACCAATAAGACTGTGAACACTAGTTGGGACAACGTGATTACGTTTCATCTACCTGATCACTTAGAACAATGCTTGACACATGGTGAGTGCTTAACAGATGCGATGATTATTATTATTGTTATTACTATTATCAGCTTGGGAAGTGCTGAGGGATTCTGAGAATGGAGTGATGGGAAGGAATCACTGATATTGACTGGGTGGACACGATGGGAAAATCCCTGGTTTCAGAAGGAACAGGATGCAGCCTAGTGTTCTTCCTCTTCTATCTCAGAGCTGAGACACTGTACCAAACGGGAGATGAAGAGGTCATTTCATTATGCACAGTTCTTTCCGAATTCTGAGCACTGTGAAGATCCGCCCTCTTCCAACCAGCTTCCACGATTTATTTTCCAGCTGTGTAAACCTTCTTCACCTAATTCGAGCGCGAATCAACTCATTTCCATCCTCACTTAATGGAAAAAGCATGGGTCCAGGAGTTCTCTTCTTGACTGTGAACTCCTTGAAGTCAGCATACACATCTACTAGCTCTGTTCTATTGTACTCTCCCAGGAATTGCTTAGAGGGAGTCAGAGGAATTGGGTGCTAATTCTTCCTCTGTCCCTTTGCTGCTGTGGGACCTTGGTCACGTCGCTCAACTTCTCTGGGCCTCAGTTCCCTCATCTGCAAAATGGCATGCAATAATTGCATATTCAACTTTCCATTCTTACTTTCCTTGTAGAAGGGGCAGGAAATGTGTCTTTTATGGTATTCTAAAATGGCTAGAACACGGGCTTGGGAATCAGAAGAAGTCAGAAGGATCCTTCTGGGTTGTAATTCCGGCTCTGCCTCATGTCTGCTGTGTGACCACGGGGAAGTCATTTAAATTCTCTGAGCCTCAGTTGTCTCATCTGCAAAATGGGGGTTAAGACTGTGAGCCCCATGTGGAACAATGACTGTACTAAACTTGTATCCACCCTAGCGCTTAGGACAGAGTAAGAGCTAAGAAATACTGTTACCATTATTATTATTATTATTTTTCTCCCAGGAGCTTAGTGTACAAAGTAAGGACTAAATAAATATGATTCAAGATTGATTGACTGATAGTAAATTATGTTGTGTCAACCTAACCCGGTAGACTGTAAAGTTCTTGAGGGCAGAAATTACAACTTTCTCCACTATTTGACTCCTTCCAACATTTGGGAATAACTCTTACAAGGAGAAATTTCTGATAGTGCTGGTGGCTGACGAAAGCTGGTCACACTCTCTCAGCCCTACTTGTCATTTACCTTCTGCAAGGGATTCTGGTTCCCAGTGAAGGCCGAAGTGACTGTGCATGACACTGTCCTGGAGCTCCGGTGGGTGGATGGCAAGGTAGCGACGTTTGAGGAGGAAGGAGAAGATGTGTGTGATGGTTGATGGTTACTGAACTGGAAAACACCACTCCTCTTACAAGCCCACCTCCTCTGCTAGTGGCCACGGCCTTGTTCTAAACCCAAATTAGGCCCCAGACTGGCTCCATCTCTTCCATCCTCATCCTCATCACCCTCCTTCCCCTCCATCCCACTCACCCATGGTCACTCTCACCAGGGCGCTTGGGGCTGGGGGTGCTGAACTCTTCAGGGCTGGGCTAGTCCGCTCTTTCCCCTCAGACCTCTGGGTTCCGTCAACAAGGAAGGAACAGAGAGAAGCCCTCGATCCCTCTCTGCTCTCCTTCAGATACAGAAAAGCTCTCCAGACAAGGCCCCGCCCCTGTAGATAAAACAGGAGCTGCTCCGAGGGGGATACCTGTAGGATGTCTCGTGGCCCTGCCTAGGGAACTCGTGGCCTGGACAATCAATCAATCAATCAATCGTATTTACTGAGCGCTTACTGTGTGCAGAGCACTGTACTAAGTGCTTGGGAAGTACAGGTTTGCAACATATAAAGACGGCCCCTACCCAATAGTGGGCTCACAGTCTAGAAGGGGGAGACAGAGAACAAAACCAAACATATTAACAAAATAAAATAAATAGAATAGTTATGTACAAGTAAAATAAATAAATAAATAGAGTAATAAATATGCACAAACATATATACATATATACAGGTGCTGTGGGGAAGGGAAGGAGGTAAAACGGGGAGGATGGAGAGGGGGACGAGGGGGGAGAGGAAGGAGGGGGCTCAGTCTGGGAAGACCTCCTGGAGGAGGTGAGCTCTCAATAGGGCCTTGAAGGGAGGAAGAGAGCTAGCTTGGCGGATGTTAGGAAGGAGGGCATTCCAGGCCAGGGGGATGACGTGGGCCGGGGGTCGACGGCGGGACAGGCGAGAACGAGGCACGGTGAGGAGAATAGCGGCAGAGGAGCGGAGGGTGCGGGGTGGGCTGTAGAAGGAGAGAAGGGAGGTGAGGTAGGAGGGGGCGAGGTGATGGGGAGCCTTGAAGCCGAGGGTGAGGGGTTTCTGCCTGATGCGCAGATTGATTGGTAGCCACTGGAGACTTTTGAGGAGGGAAGTAACATGCCCAGAGCGTTTCTGGACAAAGACACTCCAGGCAGCGGCGTGAAGTATGGATTGAAGTGAGGAGAGACACGAGGATGAGAGATCAGGGAGGAGGCTGATGTAGTAGTCCAGACGGGATAGGATGAGAGCTTGAACGAGCAGGGTTGCGGTTTGGATGGAGAGGAAAGGGCGGATCTCGGCAATGTTGCGGAGCTGAGACCGGCAGGTTTTGGTGACGGCTTGGATGTGAGGGTGAACGAGAGAGCGGAGTCGAGGATGACACCCAGGTTGCGGTCTTGTGAGACGGGAAGGATGGTAGTGTCGTCAACAGTGATGGAAAAATCAGGGAGAGGGCAGTGTTTGGGAGGGAAGACAAGGAGTTCAGTCTTGGACATGCTGAGGTTTAGGTGGCGGGCAGACATCCAAATGGAGATGTCCCGAAGGCAGGAGGAGATGCGAGCCTGGAGGGAGGGGGAGAGAGCAGGTTCAGAGATGTAGATTTGGGTGTCATCAGCGTAGAGATGATAGTTGAAGCCGTGGGAGCGAATGAGGTCACCAAGCGAATGAGTGTAGACTGGACAAGCCACAAACCCTCTGGTCACGTGGTTCCTGAGGCTCCTGGGAGACAAGGGTCCCGTCTCTGCAGCATCAGCGATGGTGCCGGCCCTCGGGGTTCCCGTGGAAACAGCGTCATCCGTATCCCAGGATCCCAACGATTCCTGTTGTCAACGACAGTCTTTAGCCACTGTGATTTGTGTCACCTTTGTCTAATTCAATACCCGAGACACTCAATCTGTCAGTTAATCAGCCAATTGTAAATAGTATGTATGTATATATGTTTGTACATATTTATTACTCTATTTATTTTACTTGTACATATTTATTCTATTCATTTTATTTTGTTAATATGTTTTGTTTTCTTGTCTGTTTCCCTCTTCTAGACTGTGAGCCCGCTGTTGGGTAGGGACCGTCTCTATATTTTCCCAACTTGTACTTCCCAAGGTCTTAGTACAGTGCTCTGCACACAGTAAGCGCTCAGTAAATACGATTGAATGAATGAATGTTCTTATAGTACTTGTGGAGCGCTTACTATATATCAGGCACTATACTAAGTGCTGGAGTATATGCAAGCTAATAAGATTGGACAGAGTCCACGTTCCCTGTTGGGTTCACATCAGAAACCCCATTTTATGGATAAGGGAACTGAGGCACGGAGAATTCAAGCGACCCTGCCCAAGGTCAAACAGCAGACATTTGGTAGAACCGGAATCAGAACCCGTGTCCATTTGAATCCCAGGCCCGCGCTCTGTCCACTAGGCTGCTTCTTCTGATTTGTCCTGATTGAAAATCCGTTTAAGCACCGCTCATACTGACTACATAAAGTGTACTCTTGAATCAAGCGTTCATCCTCTTTCTCATCTTTCCCTTCTCTCCTTCCTCCTCTACGTAATTTATTCTGTGTCTAGCTCCCCCATTAGATCATAATCTCCTGGAGAGCTGGGACAATGCAATTTTAACTCTTTTCTCCTCTCCTGAGGGCTTACTACACTGCTTTGCATTCAGGATAAGGTCAATAAATACCATTGATAATAATTATAATATTAATATTTATGGTCTTTGTTAAGCGCTTAACTCTGTGCCAAACGAAATTCTAAGTTCTGCAGTAGATACAGGGTTATCAGGTTGGACAAAGTCCCTGTCCCACATGGGCCTCACAGTATCAATATCCATTTTTCAGATGAGGAAACTGGGGCACAGAGAAGTGTAGTGACTTACCCCAGGTCACAAGGCAGACAAGTAGCGGAACTGAGATTAGAAACCGTGACCTCTGACTCCCAAGCCCGTGCTCTGGATAGATAGATGGAAGGATGGATGGATGGATGGATGGATGGATGGATGGATGGATGGATGGATGGATGGATGGATGGATGGATGGATGGATGGATGGATGGATGGATGGATGGATAGATGAATGGTTGGAAGACTGGATGGATGGAAAGAAGGAAAATGGATTATGAGAGAGGATGGATTTGAAAAGACAGATGGAGCTGAAGTCATTCTTTCTTCCCTTCTCCCATACCTTTTCCCATTTTCCAACTTCCATACCCACACACAGCGTCATGTTAGGGAGCATACATATCATTATATTTTCATATTCATTGTTAATAGTGATATAATTATTGTATTTATTAAGAAGTTGTGTGCCTGAGGTGTTCCACTTGCTGGCGTAGAAACAAGAGAATAAGTACAGACACATTTCCTGTCCCAAAGGGGCTCAAAGTGTAAGAGGAAGAGAGATCCTAAGGATATTAAGTCACTGCCCAAGTACACAGAGCAGGCCAGTAGCAGAGCTGGCATCAAAACCCAAGTCTTAATTAATCAATCAATCATATTTATTGAGCACTTACTCTGGGCCAAGCACTGTATTAAGCATGTGGAAAAGTTCGATATAACAGAGTTGGCAGACACATTCCCTGCCCACAATGAGCTTACAGTCTAGGGTGATTCCCATTCCTTTAGACCATGATAAAATTTAAAAAGAATTATGGTATTCGTTAAGCATTTTCTATGTGCCAAGCACTGTTCTAAGCACAGTGGGGTAGATACAAGGTAATCAGGTTGTCCCATGTGGTGTTCACAGTCTTAATCCCTATTTTACAGATGAGGTAACTGAGCCACAGAGAAGTTAAGTGGTTCGCCAAAGGTCACACAGAAAACAAGTGGCTCAGTAGGGATTAAGATTAAGACCGCCCCCAAACTAGATTTACTGTACTAAAAACTTGGAGAGTTCAGTTTACCAGAGTTGTTAAACACATACCCTTCCCACAATGAGCTTACAGTCTACAAAGATTCCACTTCCTTTAGGCCATGATGTCTCCCCAGAACTGGATTGTCCATCCTACTTCAGTCTTAGCCGCCTCACTCCCAGACTTGGATAATTCATCAACGTCCAGCGTTCTCTGTGAACCCAGTAGGACACCTAAGTATCTGGCTAGGTCCAAGAACAATTCCTTGGTTAAGTGGTGGTGTGAGATTATTCGCACAAGGAAGGAGACATTTTGTCGCAGAGCAGTGGCTGGGTGAGTGACCTTTATAGGATCCTGCCCATGGCGGCCTTCATGCCCCAGTTCCTAAGGCTGTAGATAAGGGGGTTCAGAGCAGGAGGTACCACTGCATAGAACACGGACACCAGCAGGTCCACGATCAAGGAGGAGGCTGAAGGCGGCTTGATGTAGACAAATACACCCGCATAGAGGAAAACAGTGACAACGATTCGGTGGGGCAGGCAGGTGGAGAAGGCTTTGGCCTGGGCCTCGGTGACCGGCATCCTCAGCACGGCTCGGAAGACGAGCACGTACGAGATGACGATAGAAATGAAGCAGACGACAGCTGTGGTTGCCACAAAATTACAGTCGCGTTGATGGCAACGTGCTTCTCAGAACAGGTGATCTTCCGCAGAGGGGTGGGATATCACAGAACAACTGGGGGACAGTGTTGGACCCACAGAAGGACGGGAGAACGTCCCTGCTGAACACATTGCTGCAAACAGGCCGCCGCTACATCAGGAGGTGGCAGCCATCTTCTTACAGGCCCCTTGAGCCATGAAGATCTCATAGCTCAGGGAGAGGTAGATGGCATCGTAGCAGTTGTAGGACATCACCGTGAAGACGGACAGCTCTGAGCCGGCAAACCATGCCACAGAGAAGACCTGGACGGGACAGCCCTCTAGGGAGTTGAATGTCTTGTTGGTCAGGGATTTGTAGGTGGATTTGGGGACGGTGACGTAGATGTAGCAGAGGTCGAGGACAGACAGGTTCCTGAAGAAGAAGTACATGGGGGTATGGAGGCGCCAGTTGAGGATGGTGACGGCGATGATGAGGTGATTCCCCGTCAGGGCCGCTAGGTAGACCAGAAGGAATAGTGCGGCCGTACCAGCTGCAGCTCCCGGACCTCCGAGAATCCTAGCAGGAGGAATTCTGTCTTCACGGTGACATCGGTCATTTTCCAGGAATTGATGCTGACTGCCTAAGGATATTTAGAAAAGACAGGGATTAGAATAATATTCCAGAGAAAGGTGCACAGGAAAGGAGGGAATGGAGGGAATCTCGGGCTAATTTGTCATGCTTACTATGTTCCAGACACTGTACTATACACTAATCAGGTTGTTCATCTCCTCCAATCAACCTGCCTGAAACCATTCCTGACTCCTAGAAGTCTATTCCATTTGCAAACATCTGCAAGGATTGTGGTCACATATTTCTACATAATTAGAGTAGCAGCACAGCCTATTGGAAAGAAGATGGTCCTGGGAGTCTAGGGACCTTGCTCTTAATCCAGACTCTGCCACGTACCTCCTGGGCAAATAACTTAACTTTTCTGTTCCTCGGTTTCCTCATCTGTAAAATGGGGTTTAGACGGTGAGTCCCATGCGGGACAGGGACAGTGTTCAATCTGATTATTTCATATCTATTTCAACACTGAATATGGTGTTGGCACATGGTAAGCACTTAACAAATACCACAATTGTTATTGTTAAAAAAAGAAGAGGAAAATTCCCGTTATATCCTGGACTTATATTGAAATTTCCCTGCCCTGCCCCACACCTTCCCCTGCTCCTCTCCGGAATCACTGGGCCTGTCCTGGGCAGGGGGGCATCGACCTCTGCTGAGATACAGGACCACTCCACCTTGTCGATCCTGGACGCTGGTGGGGGTGACAGAAAGGTCTGGGTGAGGGAAGGAGGCTGTCAGGATCCTCCCTCCCGCTCTCGGCTTTCTGGATGGCTGCGCCGTCCATTCAGAAGATGGGCGAGTTATTTTCTGGGAGCTTCCCCATGGGAGGATGGGCCTGGAGCTAGGCTGAGGCAGTTCACTGTCCGGGAATCTCAGAATGCCGGGTTCGTGGGCTCCCTATGGTCTCAGCCCTTATAACCTAAATAATGCCCCGGTCTCACATGGTTCTCACTCTGGGACTCCTTCCTACAACAACAATGATGGACTCATCATCATTACGTTTTCATGATTAATAATTGGTCTCTGCTTCAACTCTGGAGATTGGAGATATATCAGGCCAAGACCGTGGACCATCGTAAATCAGCTCACAGATGTCCTGAAGGCAGGAGGAGATGCGAGCCTGGAGGGAGGGAGAGAGAGCAGGGGCAGAGATGTAGATTTGGGTGTCATCAGCGTAGAGATGATAGCTGAAGCCGTGGGAGCGAATGAGGTCACCAAGGGAGTGAGTGTAGATCGAGAACAGAAGGGGACCAAGAACTGAACCTTGACGAAACCCTACAGTAAGGGGATGGGAGGGGGAGGAGGAGCCTGCAAAAGAGACTAAGAATGAACGACCGGAGAGGTAAGAGGTGAACCAGGAGAGGACGGAGTCTGTGAAGCCAAGGTTGGATAGTGTGTTGAGGAGAAGGGGGTGGTCCACAGTGTGGAAGGCGGCTGAGATGTCAAGGAGGATTAGCATAGAGTATCGACCGTTGGATTTGGCCAGCAGGATGTCATTTGTGGCCTTTGAGAGGTCAGTTTCTGTGGAATGTAGGGGACGAAAGCCAGATTTGAGGGGTCGAGGAGAGAGTTGGAGTTGAGGACTTCGAGACAGCACGTGTGGACGACTCGTTCAAGGAGTTTGGAAGGAAATGGTAGGAGGGAGATAGGGCAATAACTAGAAGGTGAGGTGGGGTCAAGAGAGGGTTTTTATAGCATGGGATATACATGGGCATGTTTGAAGGCAGAGGGGAAGGAACCAGTGGAGAATGAGCGGTTGAAGATGGAAGTTAAAGAGTGGAGAAGGGATGGAGCAAGAGATTTCATGAGATGAGAGGGAATGGGGTCAGAAACACAGGTGGCTAGAGTAGCACTTGAGAAGAGGGAGGAGATCTCTGAGGATACTACTTGGAAGGATGGGAGAGTAGCGGAGAGCGTTGAGAGCCGGGGGGTTGCAGAAGGCGGGGAGTGACTTTGGGGAACTCAGACCTGATGGATTTAATTTTATTAATGACGTAGGAGGCCAGATCGTTGGGGGTGAGGGAAGGAGTGTGGGGGAGGAACCCGGGGCCTGAAAAGGGAGTTGAATGGACGGAAGAACTGACGGGGATGATGGGCATTGGTGTCAATAAGGGAGGAGAAGTAGTTTTGTCTGGCAGAGGAGAGGGCTGAGTTAAGGCAGGAATGGATAAAGCTGAAGTGAACTAGGTTGGCATGGTGTTCAGACCTTCGCCAGCAAGTCTAGAAGACGTCACAGAAGAACTGGTGACAACGTTGGACCTGCAGAAGGACATGGAGAAGCTCGAAGCTGTAAACAAGACCCCAATCAGTCCTCCACTGAGCCATGAGGCGGCGGCCATCTTCCCACAGGCCCCTCGGTCCATGATGACGTCGTGGCGCAGGGAAAGGCAGATGTCGGCCTAGTGGTCGTAGGACATCCCAGTGAGGACGAACTACTCAGAACCCACAGACAAGATCCACAGAAAGAACTGAGCGATGCAGCCTCGGAAGGAGATGGAGTTATTATTGCTTAGGGAGTTGTGGATGGACTTGGGGAGGATGACAGAGTTGAGGCAGATGTCGAAGCCAGATGAGGTAACTGACAGATTCCTGAGGAAGAGGAACATGGGGGTGTGGAGGGGCCGGTCGAGGGCGGTGATGGGGGCGATGAGGAGATTCCCCATCAGGGCCGCAACCAGAAACAGTGCAGCATGGACCAGCTGCAGCTCCTGAACTTCCTAGAATCCCAGCAGCAGGAATTCTGTCTTCACAGTGACAGTGGTCATTTTCTGGAAATTGGCATTGACTGCCTAAGGGCATTTAGAAAAGGGAAGTAGATTCAAATAGGGACGAGAATAATAATCCAGAGAAAGGTGCACAGAGGAGAAAATCTTGGGGTTGGAGGGAAATCTCAGATTTTGGGTTTTTATGGTATTTGGTAAGCTCGTACTATGTACCAAGCACTGTAGTAAGTGCTGGGATAGAGACAAGCTAATCACGGTGTTCATCTTCCTCAGTTTATCTGCCTCTGTTCAGGCCAGTACAGAAACCATTCCTGACTCCTAGATGTCTATTCCATTTGCAAATATTTGCAAGGATTTTAGTCGCTTAATTCCAAATCATTTGAGAAGCAGTGCAGACTAGTGGAAAGAGCTCAGACCTGGGAATCAGAGGACCCCGATCTGCCATTTACCTGCTGTGTGACCTTGGGCACGTCACTTAACTTCTCTGTGCCTCAGATCCCACATTTGCAAAATGGGGATTCAGTACCTGTTCTCCCTCCTACTTAGACTGTGCGGTCCATGAGGGACCTGATTAACTTGTATCTACCCCAGCACTGACTACAGTGCTTATCATGTAGTACACGCTTAACAAATACCATTGTTTTCATTATGCATATTCAATAGCTCCTCTACCTTTCATATCTATTCGCCTCACCTTCTATTCCCCAACATATTCTTTTAATTCATCCCTGGCCAATCTTCTAACTCTGCCTGACTCTCATTACTCCCGCGTCTCTCCCCTCTCTCGGGCAGCTCCCCAACATTAGAACTCCCACCCCTTCAAATAACAACTACAGTATGTGCTAAGCGCTTACTATGTTTGAGTCACTGTACTAAGCGCTGGGGAGGATACAGGCAAATCGGGTTGGTTCCACGTGGGGCTCACAGTCTCAATCTCCATTTTCCAGATGAGGTAACCGAAGGTCCAGAGAAGTGAAGTGACTTGCCCAAGGTCACATAGCAGATAGGTAGCAGAGCCGGGATTTGGACCCATGACCTTCTGACTCTCCGACTCGTGGTTTATCCACTCCACCATGCTACTCCTCCTAACAGACCACAATCCTTGCGCGTTCCAATTCCCACCCAAGAGCACGTCTCCTCCAACGAACTTTTCTCAGTTAACTCTCAGGCAGACAAACCCATCCACCATATCTATTCATCATGGACCGACTGACAATCCTCCTAGGCATGAATATTGTTTACTCCATTGCACAGCCACCTCTCTAGTTTGCTCTTCTGAACATATTTCTATGGCTATCTCCCCTTTCCTTTATTTTTATTAATGTCTGTCTCCCCCTTCTGACTGTAAGCTTGTGAGCAGGAAACATGCCTAGCAGTTCCGCTCTATTGTATTCTCCCAAGTGCTTAGAACAGTATTCTACACCCAATCAGAGCTCAATAAATGCCATTGATTGATTGATTGATCAGAGTCTAAGCTCTTTGTGGACAGGGAATGAGTCATTACTGGTCTTATGCATCTGATAGGCCAACACTTAATTATGACTTCTTCTTTATCCCTAAACCCATCTCAAACCAGAAGACAACATTAATCAGTCAATGATAATTATTGAGCATTTACAGTGCAGAACACTGTACTAAGCACTTGGGAGAGTACAATTCAACATGGTTGGCAGAGAACCTCCTTGATCACGTTCAAACAATTAATAAATCAATGATATTTACTGAGTGCTTACTGTGTGCAGAGCACTGAAAATACAATACAATGGAGTTGGTAGACACGTTCCCTACCCACATTCAATCAGTTCATAGTATTTATTGAGCACTTACTGTGTGCAGAGCACTGTACTCAGCGCATGGGAGAGGACAATGCAACAGAAGTGGTAGATTTGTTTTCCCTACCCACAGTAAGTTCTCAGTCTAGAGACAAGTTTAACTTATTTCTATCCCTCACCCTAAGCTCAAACCTGCTCCTTTTCCTTACTTTACAATTTGCAAATCAGTAAGATACCTAGAGTCTTTTTAAGCACTATAATAAGAATAGATATAATATATGATATAGATAATATGATAACAATAATTAAGGTATTTGTTAAGCGTGTACTATGTGTCAAGCATTATACTACGTCCTGGGGTACATAGAAGATAATTAGGTCCCTTTTAGGGCCCCAGTCTCCGTATGAGGGAGAACTGATGTTGAATCCCCATTTTGCTTCTACTGTAGGCCAAGCACTGGGATAAGTACGTTGGACACAGTCTCTGGTCTGCCTGAGGCTTACAGTCTAAGAGAGAGGGAGGGCAAAAATGAAATCCTTGCCTTGGAGGAGTTTACAATATAATGGATTGTTGGATTTCTGCCCACAGTGTATGAAAGAAACCAAGGTTCCAGGCAACTTATGAGTTAAAATACAGGGAATAATAACAATATTATTATTATGGACCAAGCACTGTTCTAAGCTCTGGGGTATATGCACATTAATCAGGTTGGACACAGTCCCTGTCCCAAATGGAGCTCACACTCTTAATCCTCATTTTGCGAATAACATAACTGAGGCACAGATAAGTGAAGTGACTTGTCCAAGGTCACAAAGCAGACGCATGGCAGAGCCGAGATTAGGAGCCAGGTCCTACTGACTTCCACGCCCGTGCTCTATCCACTAGGCCACGATGCTTGCCGAAAGCTACGATGCTTGAATGAAAGCTACAGATTTACTGATCAATCAACGATAACTGGTGAGCACTTACCGGATACTAAGCACTGTACTAAGCACTTAGCAGATGAGGAAACTGGAGTACAGAAAGATTAATCGGCTTTCTCTAGATCACACAGCAGGTCAGTGGTGGAGATGGGGTTCTTCGGAATTCCAGAACTTTGCTCTTTCCACCGACAACTGATTGGTAGCTGAGTTCCCTTCACTCATAAAGATCCACGTCCCCTCATCTGGCCCTGGAGAGGGTACTATCTGGAATGGTTCACGTCTCTTCAGGGAAGTAACATGAAATAATAGGAGAAAGTCTAACTCTGATCCTCCTATTCTGAGTTTACATTGAAATTTCCCTTCCCTGGCCCTCACCTTTCCCCTGCTCATCTCCAGTCACATGGCCTGTCCTGGGCTGGAGAGCACCGACCTCTGCTGAGAGGTCTCATCGGTCCTGGACTCTGGTTTGGGTGACAGGATTGTCTGGGTAGGGGGTGGGAGCTGTCAGGATCCTCCCTTTCCCTCAGCTCTCCAGATGCCTGCGCTGCCCCTCAGAAGACTGCCCGGTTATTTCCTGGGGGATTCCCCGTGGGGGGACTGGCCCGGTGAGACGGCTGACCATCTGGGAATCTCGGAAAGCCGGGATCGTAGGTTCTCTGTGGTCGTGGCCCCCACAACCTGAATGACTGCCCAGTCCCACGTGGTTGCCACTCTGGGACTCCTTCCCAGAACAACCTCAACAGACTCATCATTCTTTTCCCTTGATTAATACTAGCTTTATGTTTAAACTCTGGGAATTGGAGATATTTCGTGATAGGGGAAATAGGCACCCTAGTCCATTTGGGTAGTCGTGGTAGAATGCAATATTCAGATTGACTTGGGAAAAAAAAGAAAATGACCCCAAGATCTCATTCCAGTTCTGACACAGTGAATTGCTGTGTGTCACAGGCACCTGTAACATTTTTGAAAAGTTTAAGCTCCTTGTGTGCAAAGAATGTACCTTGGCCTTCTGCTGTACTTCAATTTTATTTTGATAGACTGAATTAATACTTAAATATTGAAGTGTATTATACAATAAATAATAATAGTAACAGCGGTAAAATTTGAAGAGAAATCATAATGGTGTTTAGACTTCTAGACTGTGAGCCCACTGTTGGGTAGGGACCTTCTCTATATGTTGCCAACTTGTACTTCCCAAGCGCTTAGTACAGTGCTCTGCACACAGGAAGCACTCAACAAATACGATTGATTGATCGATTGAGATTGATTGAGTGACAACTGAGAGCATTAAGTGGTTGGAAAAATTCAACCTTTACCCCTACTCCTGGTCTCTGGGGCAGATTTGAGAATCAAAATTAAGCCTAAAACACCCTCCTGCAGCTACCTCTTCCATCGTATTTAATGGTATTTGTGAAGCACTTACTATGTACCAGGCACCGTATTAACAACTGGGGTAGATACAAGATAATCAGGTTGGACACAGTCCATATCCCACATGGGGCCTACAGGATTCATCCCCATTTTACAGATGAAGGAACTGAGAAGTGAAATGAGTTGCCCAAGGCCACACAGCACAGGTGGCAGAGCCAGAATTAGAACCCAGGTCTTTCTGACTCCCAGGCCCGTGCTCTACCCTCTGCTGGTGGTGAATAAAGGGGGTAAATCGAAGTGCAGACACCCATCCCCAGGCACGGGGGCTGGATTAAATACCAGAGTAGAATAATTTTAAAAACTCTTCTACCCAACTAGTCAAAGCTATTGATAATAGACAGCTTGCAGCCAGGAAAAGTCTCTAACGACAAATGCCACAGATCTTTGCAGGCTGCCCAAGTCTGTCTGTAGTCAGTCCTTGGGAGAGAAATAACAGGGTCAGAGCGTGAAGTGAAATTTTCTATTTCCGGTGAAAAGATTCCTAAACAAGACTCTCCCCACTGCCATCTTCACGTCCCTGTTCCTCAGGCTGTAGATGAGGGGGTTCAGGGTGGGGGGCACCACAGTGTAGAACACGGACACCAGCAGGTCCAGCTGAAAGGAGGAGCTGGAAGTCGGTTTTAAGTGGGCAAAGGTGGCCGTGGAGAAGAAAACGGCGATGACGACGATATGCGGCAGGCAGGTGGAGAAAGCTTTGGCCCGGCCCTCGGAGGCCGGCATCCTCAGCACGGCCTGGAAGATACGCACGTACGAGACCACGATGGAGACGAGGCAGAAGACACCGAAAGAGATACCAGTGGCTACAGCCACCTTGAAGGCAGCATACGTTTTAGAGCAGGAGAGTTTTATTACCGACGGGATGTCACAGAAAAACTGTGTGATCACATGGGACCTGCAGAAAGGCAAGGAGAATGTAGCAGCTGAAATGAAGACTCCGAACATTGCTCCGGTAAGCCAGGACCCGACCGCCATCTCAAGGCAGGTCCTTTGGTTCATGATGACCTCGTAGTACAGACCACTGCAGATGGCCAAGTATCGGTCGTAGGACATCACCGTGAGCATGCAGAACTCTGTGCCGGCAAAAAGAAGCACGAAGAAGACCTGGAAAACACAGCCCAGGAAGGAGATTTCCCTATGATTGGTCAGGGAGTTGAGGAAAGATATGGGGACGGTGACGGACATGTAGCAGAGGTCGAGGACGGACAGATTCCTGAGGAAGAAGTACATGGGGGTGTGGAGGCGCCGGTCGAGGATGGTTATGGCGACGATGAGGAGATTCCCTGTCAGGGCGGCCAGGTAGACCAGAAGGAACAGCGCAGCGTGGACCAGCTGCAGCTCCCGGACCTCCGAGAATCCCAGCAGCAGGAATCCTCTCATTACAGTGAGGTTAGCCATTTCTCCAAGGATTGCTGAGACCACCTACAAAAACAATGAGGAAGAAGCTACTTCAGAGCCTCAATGAACAGTGACAGTCAAATCAATCCATCAATGGCATTTATTGAGCAATTACTTTGTGCAGAGCACTATACCAAGCGATTGGGAGAGTGTAATATAGCAGAATTGACAGACATATTTGCTTTAGAAGAAGAGCTTACAGGCTAGAGGGGGAGACATACATTGAAATAAATTTCAAATATGTACATGAGTACTGTGGGGATGAGAGTGGGGAGAATAAAACGTGCAAATCCCAGTGCAAGGGTAAGGCAGAAGGGAGAGGAAGTAGGGGAAATTAGGGCTCAGTCGGGGAAGGCCTCTTGGAGGAGACGTGATTTTAAGAAGTCTCTGAAAGTGGAGAGAGCGATGGTCTATTAGAGTAGACAGTGGGGCCTAGTGGAAGAGCAAGGGCCTGAGAGTCAGAAGGACCTGGGTTCCAGTCTTGGCTCTACCTCTTGCCTGTTGTGTGATGTTGTGCAAATCACTTCACTTCTCCGTGCCTCGGTTCCCTCATCTGTGAAATGGGGATTAAGCCCATTAGTCCCATGTGGAACAGGGACTGTGTCCAACCTGATAACCTTGTATCTACGCCCGCGCTCAGAACAGTGCTATCAAATGCCATTATTATTATTATTATTATTATAAGAAGAGGGAGGGAGTTCCAGGCCAGTGAAAGGGCATGGGCTGGGGTTCAGTAGCGGGATAGATGAGACCAAACTACAGTGAGTAGGTTGGTTTTAAATGAGCCAAATGTTCGTACTGGGTGACCATGAGAAGCTGCCCCTCAACCTTCAACCTTCAGGCAGAAAGAAACACAAATCAATCAATCGATCATATATGTTGAGCACTTACTATGTGCACAGCGCTGTGCTGACTGCAACCAAATAAATGATCTCTCACCAGATGTAGCCTCCTGTTTCCTGGCAAATCTGGGGTAGGAGAGCCTTTTGTCTCCCATGTGAGCTTAACTCTCATCTAGTTGTCAGTAACTGCCCTCTCAAAGGACCGTGTCCAATGCATTGTTCTCTTCCTCAGATCCAAGTACGGTGCTCTTCAGATAGCAGGTCCTTAGTAAACACCACTGAGACGCAGACATTACCAGCTCTGACCATGGTTCCCCACTCCTCTGGAACCTGCAGAAGTTGTCCATCCACCTCTGTGTCATACAGAAACTCCTCGCCATCATCGTTGAAGCTCACAATCACCTTGTTCCCTCCTATCTTACCTTTCTACTCTAGTACTACAAGCCAGCCCACACACTTCGCTCCTCCACTGCCAATCTATTAATCGTACCTCCATCTCATCTCTCCATCCAGCCACCTCTCTTCCATGTCCGGTCTCCTGCTTGGAATGTCCTCCCTCTTCGTATCCGACAGACATTCACTCTCCCCACCTTCAAAGTGTTATTAAAATAAAATCTCTTCCAGGAGGCCTTTTCCAAGTCCCAATTTGCTCTTCCCTCACTCCTTTCCGTGTCGCCCTTCACTTGAATTTGCCCTCTTTCTTCACTGCTCTCTCGATCCCATCCCATGGCACTTATTTATAGAGCCATAATTTATGTATTGCTATTAATGTTTGTATCCCCTTCTAGACCGTATGCTCCTTACAAGCAGGGAATATGTCTGCCAATCATATAATTTACTCTCCCGAGCACTTGAGAAGCTCAAGAAATATGATCTATTGGCCACCCAGAACGTTATTCACCGATCCTTCACCGTCCATCCCCATCACCCACCCAGTATATCCAGCAGATCGAGAGCCATGGAGATGCGGTGGGGAGAGATCCGTTTTACACATGTAGACGTGGGGAGATTCTAGTTCTCTGTCACTGCCGTCTCCCCTGTAAGACCCCAACCCATCCGTGTTCTCCCCCCACGACTCACTGGTCAGACTGAAGCGAGCGGGCTCTGGTCTCTGTTGTCCTTCAACCAACGCCTCAGCTCCCGGACGTCGGCCAGAGGAGGATCTCCGGGAGGTGTGCGGGTCCGGGCTCTTCTTGCTTCCTGCTTGGAGAGTGTCGGGCTTTTGGTTAATCCGAGCCTTTCCGGATAAGCTCCCTGCCGCTCCTGCGGGACTTCCCCTGGGGGACGGGTCCCACGTTGGGCTGAGGGGCCTCATTAAGTCCTGTTCGGGCCTGGCTCCCCGGGGTTCTGGCACCGCTGGGGATCTTGGGGACCTTGGGTGGGTTTGTGGCCATGCCCCACGTGACTTAACCACTGGGGACCATGTGGCCCGTAACACTGGCGTGCGGTGCACGGGGAGAACCTTCCGAGTAACTGCGTAGATGACGCGTAGATGATGAGTTGTCCATCTTGGTTATTTGTCAGTGACCCACCGGCTTCATCCGCTTCACGGCTGTGGGGCGGCCATTTTAAAATGGTTGGTAATTACCAGTCCTCCCTCCTCCAGACCTCACTTTAACCCTCCCGCTCCTGCTCCCACTCTCTACCTTCCCTGCCCTCTCTAAGACCACGCTCCTTCTGTCAACTGCCACCCCCTCACTTCTCCCCACCCTCCTACCCGCAGCTCCATTCACTGTCCTGCCCCAGCCCCGCTGCCTCTCCTACATACATTTATTATTAGTAGTAGTATTACTATTGTCCTTGTTAAGCTCTTACTATGTGCCAAGCAGCGTTCTAAGCGCTGGGATAGATACACATGAATCTGGTTAGACACAGGTCCTATCTCACTAAGCGTTCACACTCTTGATCCCCATTTTACAGATAAGTTAATTCAGGCACAGAGAAGTAAAGTGACTAGTCCAAGGTCACACCACATTAACTTCCTCGTTGCCGTGAGAATTTTTGTGGGTTTAAGGACATCCAAGTGCTGGTAGGTACAGACATCCAGCTCTCTCTCTCTGGGTTATATAGACCTGAATTTCATGGTCAAGGCTGGAGTCAGACATGCACATCCAATCAGCTGTCGGGAGACCGTAGTTTAGTGGCAAGAGCACGGGCCTGGGAGTCAGAGGACATGGGTTCTAATCCCGCTTCCATCACTGGTCTACTGTATGGCCTTGGGCAAGCCACTTCACTTTTGTGTGCCTCAGCTATCTCATCTGTAAAATTGGGATGAAGACTGTGAGCCCCACATGGGACAACCTGATTACCTTGTATCTACCCCAGCACTTGGAACAGTGCTTGGCACATAGTAAGCGCTTAATAAATGCCATTATTATCTTCATATTATTATTATGATCCTGTTCCAAAGAATTCTTTCCTACCTTACAATCTCAGTCATGACAACCTAGCCAGTTGCTCTATTACTGAGATATTCAATTCTCACCCTCACTGTATATCTTCAACTCCACATAGAATGCACTGCTACATGTAAGGCACATATCCTCCAAGTGGCCTTCCTCAGCTAAGACCTCATTTCCTCTTCTCCCACCCCTTTCTGTGTCACCCTGATTTGCTACCTTTTCCACTTGCCCAGTCCCAGAACACATATGTACATATCTGTAATATATTTATGGATATCAATGCCTGTCTCCCCATCTAGACTGTAATTTCGCTTTGGGAGGAACTGTGACTATTATATTATACTCTCCCAAGTGCTTAGTACAGAAGCACCCCCGCCCCCCCACCATCTCCGTCACTGGCCTGCTGTGCGGTCTCGGGAAAGCCACTTAATCTTTCTGTGCTCCAGTTTCCTCATCTACTAAGTGCTTAGTACAGTGCCTAGTATACGGTAAGTGCTCAACAGATATCATTGATTGATAAATCAATCTATAGTTTTCATTCAAATATCATTGCTTTCGGCAAGCATCGTGGCCTAGTGGATAGCGCACGGGCCTGGAAGTCAGAAGGACCTAGCTTCTAATCTCGGCTCTGCCATGTGTCTGCTGTGTGACCTTGGGAAATTCACTTCACTTCTCTGAGCCTCTGTTACCTTATTTGCAAAATTGGGAATACGAGTGTGCGCTCCATGTGGGACAGGAACTGTGTCCAACCTGATTAATTTGCATATACCCCATAGCTTAGACCAGTGCTAGGTCCATAGTAATACTATTGTTATTATTCCCTGTGTTTTAAACTCATACGTTGCCTGGAATCTTGGTTTCTTTCATACACTGTGGGCAGAAATCCAGCAATCCATTATATTGTAAACTCCTCCAAGGTAAGGATTTCATTTTTGCTCTCCTTCTCTCTTAGACTGTAAGCCTCAGGCAGACCGCACACTGTGTCCAATGTACCTATCCCAGTGCTTGCCAAACAGTAGGAGCAAAATGGGGATTCAACATCAGATCTCCCTACTACTGAGACTGGGGGCCCCAAAAGGGACCCGATTATCTTTTATGTACCCCAAGACTTAGTATAATGCTTAACATATAGTTCGCACTTAACAAATACCGCAATTACTTGCATTATATTATCTATATCACATAGTAATATATCTATTCTTATTATAGTGCTTATAAAATATTCTAGGTATCTTACTGATTTACAAACTGTACAGTAGGGAAAAGGGGCAGGTTTGAGCATAGGCTGAGGGAAAGAAATATGTTAAACTGGTCTCTAGACTGAGAGCTCACTGTGGGTAGGGAAAACACCTACCAAATGTGTTGTATTGTCCTCTCCCAAGCGCTGAGTACAGTGCTCTGCACAAAGTAAACACTCAATAAACACTATCGACTGATAAATGTGGGTAGGGAATGTGTCTACCAACTCCGTTGTATTCTCCCAGCCACTTAGTTCAGTGCTCTGCACGCAGTAAGCAGTCAGTAAATACCATTGATTGACTAATTGTTTGAATGTGAGCAGGGAGGTTCTCTGCCAACCATGTTGTATTGTACTCTCCAAAGTGGTTTAGTACAGTGTTCTGCACTGTAAATGCTCAATAATTTTCATTGATTGATTAATGTTGTCTTCTGGTTTGAGACAGGTTTGGGGATAAGGAAGATGCCCTTAGACATTATGATAGCAGTATTATGATAGGATTATGATAGCAGTATATTAAATACTGCTAGTAGTATTATCTTGATTACTACTAGTACTAGAAATAGCATTTATTAAGCACTTACTATATGCAGAGCACTGTACTAAGCACTGGGAAAGAGTACACAAGAGGGAATTAGGCACAGATCCTGTCCCTTGTGAGGCTCACAATCTGTGAATAAAGATGGGGGAGAGTACTTGAGACACATAATGACAGCAATGAAACAATAAGACATTAAGACAGCATTAGAGACAAGGACAAATACACATAACACGAAATGAAAAAAACAAACCAAAAGTCATTAGGGAGCTGTGACTGGAGGAGCAGAATTTCAGGTTCTCTGTAATTTGGAGTTCATGACATACCCGAAGTCACAGGCATGGCTACCACAGTCACTATTCCTTCATTCATTCCATCGTATTTATTGAGCACTTACTGTGTGCACAGCACTGTACAAAGCGCTTGGGAAGTACAGGTTGGCAACATATTGAGAGGGTCCCTACCCAACAACGGGCTCACTAGCCTTACCAAGGATTAAGGAAGTCTCATGCTGCGGATGTTGGGGAGAATGGTCAGTAGAAAGTGTTATCCTATCATGGCTCCTTTATATTTTCAACAAATGGATAACCATTTGTTCAACATTTTCAACAATGGATAAACCATTCCTCCTCAGTTCTAGGGATGCTATGCATGAATGATAAGAGAAACAGCGTTTCCTCTTTGATAAAGCATGGGCCTGGGAGTAATCAGAAGGAGCTGGGTTCTCATCCTGACTGCCACTCATCGCTTTGTGATTTTGGGTAAGCCACTTCACTTCTCTGGGTCTCAGTTATCTCATTTATGAAATTGCCATATTTGCTAACCACTTACTATGTGCCAGGCACTTTACCAAGTGCTGGTGTGGAGAAAAGCATATTGGTTTGGACACTGTCCCCACCCGGCATGGGGCTCACAGTCTCAATCCCCATTTTACAGACTCGTTAATTCATTCAATATTATTTATTGAGGGATTATTGTGTGCAGATCAGTGCACACAGCACTTGGGAAGTACAAATCAGCAACATATAGAGATGGTCATGGTCTACCCAACAACGACCTCATGGTCTAGAAGACGGGCTCACAGTCTGATGAGGTAACAAAGGCCCAGAGAAGCAAAGTGACTTCACACAGCAGACAAATGGCATAGCTGGAGTTAGAACACATGACCTTTTGACCCTCAGACCCGTGCTCTATCCACTACGCCATGCTGCTTCTCACCGCAGTGCTTAGTACAGTGCCTGGAACATAGTATAAACTTGAGAAATACTATTATTATTATTATTACTGCTAATAACAATAATGATGTGGGTCTTCATTAGCTCTTATGCCTGGAAGTGTTAACATAAGAAGTCCACGCCCTTCTCTTTGCCTAAAGTTTTGTTGGGTACCTGATACATTCTGTATAGCTTTTTCAGGTCCGAACTCTAATAATTTCTACAGCTACTTTCGATTTTCCTGGCTAGCTTCCCCCTCACTCCCTACCCTAGGAACTCATATACTTGCTGAAACACCGGGTCCACTGCCCCTTTCTTCTATCAGGTGGCCTTGCCATTTCTCCCAGGCCTCAGTAATTGACTCTGAGCTGCCCCAGCAACTGTCATTCACTGCAGGCAATGGTAGGTGGTAGCACAGGCTTGCCAACAGGCGACTAGACTACTATTATAAATCCTACTAATAGAACAGTTACAAGTATTACTAGTAATAATAGTAATTATTATTATTATTACTCCCCCTCGTCTCCCTCTCCATCCCCCATCTTACCTCCTTCCCTTCCCCACAGCACCTATGTATATGTATATATATTTGTACATATTTATTACTCTATTTATTAATTTACGTATCATCATCAATTGTATTTATTGAGCGCTTACTGTGTGCAGAGCACTGTACTAAGCGCTTGGGAAGTACAAGTTGGCAACATATAGAGACAGTCCCTACCCAGCAGTGGGCTCACAGTCTAAAAGGGGGAGACAGAGAACAAAACCAAACATACTAACAAAATGAAAGAAATAGAATAGATATGTACAAGAAAAATAAATAAATAAATAAACAAATAGAGTAATAAATATGTACAAACATATATACATATATACAGGTGCTGTGGGGAAGGGAAGGAGGTAAGATGGGGGGATGGAGAGGGGAACGAGGGGGAGAGGAAGAAAGGGGCTCAGTTTGGGAAGGCCTCCTGGAGGAGGTGAGCTCTCAGTAAGGCCTTGAAGGGAGGAAGAGAGCTCTCTTAGCGGATGGGCAGAGAGAGGGCATTCCAGGCCCGGGGGATGACGTGGGCCGGGGGTCGATAGCGGGACAGGTGAGAACGAGGTACGGTGAGGAGATTAGCGGCAGAGGAGCGGAGGGTGTGGGCTGGGCTGTAGAAGGAGAGAAGGGAGGTGAGGTAGGAGGGAGTGAGGTGATGGAGAGCCTTGAAGCCCAGGGTGAGGAGTTTCTGCCTGATGCGCAGATTGATTGGTAGCCACTGGAGACTTTTGAGGAGGGGAGTAATATGCCCAGAACGTTTCTGGACAAAGATAATCCGGGCAGCAGCATGAAGTATGGATTGAAGTGGGGAGAGACACGAGGATGGGAGATCAGAGAGAAGGCTGATGCAGTAGTCCAGACGGGATAGGATGAGAGCTTGAATGAGCAGGGTAGCGGTATGGATGGAGAGGAAAGGGCGGATCTTGGCAATGTTGCGGAGCTGAGACCGGCAGGTTTTGGTGACGGCTTGGATGTGAGGGGTGAATGAGAGAGCGGAGTCGAGGATGACACCAAGATTGCGAGCTTGTGAGACGGGAAGGATGGTAGTGCCGTCAACAGAGATGGGAAAGTCAGGGAGAGGGCAAGGTTTGGGAGGGAAGACAAGGAGTTCAGTCTTCGACATGTTGAGCTTGAGGTGGCGGGCAGACATCCAGATGGAGATGTCCTGAAGGCAGGAGGAGATGCGAGCCTGGAGAGAGGGGGAGAGAGCAGGGGCAGAGATGTAGATCTGGGTGTCATCAGCGTAGAGATGATAGTTGAAGCCGTGGGAGCGAATGAGGTCACCAAGGGAGTGCGTGTAGATCGAGAACAGAAGGGGACCAACCAGTGAACCTTGGAGAACCCCCACAGTAAGAGGATGGGAGGGGGAGGAGGAGCCTGCAAAAGAGACTGAGAAAGAAGGACCGGAGAGATGAGGAGAACCAGGAGAGGACGGAGTCTGTGAAGCCAAGGTCAGATAGCGTGTTGAGGAAAAGGGGGTGGTCCACAGTGTCGAAGGCAGCTGAGAGGTCGAGGAGGATTAGGACAGAGTATGAGCCGTTGGATTTGGCAAGCAGGAGGTCATTGGTTAACTTTTGAGAGGGCAGTTTCCGTGGAAATTAGGGGACGGAAGCCAGACTGGAGGGGGTCGAGGAGAGAGTTGTTGTTGAGGAATTCTAGGCAGCGCGTGTAGACAACTCCTTCAAGGAGTTTGGAAAGGACTGGTAGGAGGGATATGGGGCGATAACTAGAAGGTGAGGTGGGGTCAAGAGAGGAGTTTTTTAGGATGGGAGATACATGGGCATGTTTGAAGGCAGAGGAGAAGGAACCAGTGGAGAGTGAGCGGTTGAAGATGGAAGTTAAGGAGGGGAAAAGGGATGGAGCGAGAGATTTCATGAGATGAGAGGGAATGGGGTCAGAAGCACAGGTGGCCGGAGTAGCACTTGAGAGGAGGGAGGAGAGTTCCTCTGAGGATACTGCTGGGAAGGATGGGAGAGTAGCCGAGAGTGTTGAGAGCCCGGGGGTTGGTGAAGGGGGGCGAGTGACTTTGGGGAGGTCGGACCTGATGGATTTAATTTTGTTAATGAAGTAGGAGGCCAGATCGTTGGGGGTGACGGAAGGAGAAGGGGGAGGAACCGGGGGCCTGAGAAGGGAGTTGAATGTAAGGAAGAGCTGGCGGGGGTGATGGGCATGGGTGTCAATAAGGGAGGAGAAATAGTTTTGTCTGGCAGAAGAGAGGGCTGAGTTAAGGCAGGAAAGGATAAACTTGAAGTGAACGAGGTTGGCATGGTGTTTAGACTTTCGCCAGCAGCGTTCGGCAGCTCGAGCATAAGAGCGAAGGAAGCGGACATTGGCAGTGATCCAGGGCTGTGGGTTAGTGGTACGAGAGCGGCGAAGGGAAAGGGGAGCGAGTGAGTCTAGCTGAGTAGAAAGGGTAGAGTTGAGAGCAGTAATCTGATCATCAAGACTGGGTAGAGAGGAGAGGGTGGCGAGGTGGGGTGTGAGGCGCTCCGAAAGATGGGTGGGGTCCAAAGAGCGGAGATCTCTGTGAGGGAGTAATACGGATTTACAGGGGAAAGGAGTGTGAGTGAGGATGCAGGTGAGAAGATTATGATCAGAGAGAGGGATTTCAGAGTTGGTGAGGGTGGACACAGTGCAGCGATAGGAGATGATGAGGTCGAGGATATGACCAAGTTGGTGAGTGGGTGAGGTGGGGTGGAGGAAGAGGTTGGCAGCGTCAAGGAGAGATAGAAGGCGGGCGGCAGAGGAGTCGTCAGGGGTATCCATGTGGATATTGAAGTCTCCGAGGATCAGAGTGGGCATGGAGAAGGAGAGAAGGTAGGTGAGGAAGGGGTCAAAGTCGTTAAAGAAGTTGGAAGTGGAGCCGGGAGGGCGGTAGATGACGGCTACAAGAATCTGGAGGGGGTGGTAGAGGCGAATAATGTGGGCTTCAAAGGAAGGGAAGGAAAGGGAAGGGGGAGGAGGGATAGTGCGAAAGCGACATTGGGGGGCGAGAAGAAAACCGACACCTCCTCCTTTTCCGGTGAGTCTGGGGGAGTGGGAGAAGAAGAGGCCTGCACTGGAGAGAGCAGCAGAGACCGTGTCGTCCGGAGACAGCCATGTTTCAGTTAGGGCGAGGAGGAGTAGAGAGCTGGAAAGGAATAGGTCCAGGATGAAAGGGATCTTACTTAAAACGGAGCGGGGGTTCCAGAGGCCACACTTGGCAGCAGCTGTCGAGGGAGGGGAGGGAGGGGGAAGGGTGCGAGGGGTGGGGAGGGATTGGATTGGGATGAGTTGGCGGGGGCCTGGGCGGGGAGAGTGGGAAGGGGGGTGGCGATGGGAAAGGAGAACTGGGATGGGGTGGGGGCGGGGAGAGTGGGAAGGGGGGTGGCGATGGGAAAGGAGAACTGGGATGGGGTGGGGGCGGGGAGAAGGGGAGGGAGGGGGCCGGGAGGGAGGAGTGGAGGACTGGCGCTGGTACAGAGGGATCCGTGGTAGGGGGTGAGTGGGAGTGGTCTTGGTGGGGGAGAGGGAGGGAAAAAGCTGGGTGGGAGAGGGGAAGTGGAAGGTGAGGAATGGGAATGGCAGTTGGGAGCATTTACTTATTTTACCTGTACGTATCTATTCTATTTATTTTAATTTGTTAGTATGTTTGGTTTTGTTCTCTGTCTCCCCCTTTTAGACTGTATACCCACTGTTGGGTAGAGACTGTCTCTATATGTTGCCAACTTGTACTTCCCAAGCGCTTAGTACAGTGCTCTGCACACAGTAAGCGCTCAATAAATACGATTGATTGATTGATTTATTGACTGATTAATAATAGTAACTATACTTACTTAACTATACTTACTATACTATATACTACTATACTTACTATACTTAATAGTAATCATAAGAGCTATCTAGCACTAGTAGCAGCAGCAGCAGCAGCAGCAGCAATAGTAGTAGTAGTAGCAGTAATAGTAGTAGTAGTAGTAGTAGTAGTAATACAGCGTGGCTCAGTGGAACGAGCCCAGCCTTGGAAGTCAGAGGTCATGGGTTCTAATCCCAGCTCCACCATTTGTCTACTGTGTGACTTTGGGCAAGTCACTTAACTTCTCTGTGCCTCAGATACCTCACCTGGAAAATGGGGATTAAAGTTGTGAGCATCACGTGGGACAACCTAATCACCGTGTATCCCCCAGCGCTTAGAACAGTGCTTTACACATAGTTGGTGCTTAACAAATACCATCATTATTATTATTATATTGTTATTAATAATAGTAGTAATAGTAATAGCAGTAGCACTGATGAGAAACAGTTTGGACCGTTGTATAGGGCACAAGCCTGGGAGTCAGAAAGAACTGGGTTCTAAACCCAGCTCCACCACTTGTCTCCTGTGAAACCTTGGGCAAGTCACTTCACTTCTCAGGACCTCAGTTACCTCTTCTGTAAACTGGGGATTAAGACTGTGAGCTCCATTTGGGACCAGTGCTATGTCCAACCTGATTATCTTGTACCTATCCCAGTGCTTTGTACATTGCCTGGTACTTAGAAAACACTTATCAAATACTATTTTCATCATACTAGTGCTATTACCACTTCTGTTGCCAACTTAACATGGTCTTTGCTCCTCATACATACACATACTTAGGCAAACACACACACACACACACACACACACACACACACACACACACACACACACACACACACCCCTTGTCAGAGCTTGGTTTAGTGCACAGAGCATGTGCCTGGGAGTCAGAGAACCTGGGTTCTAAACCCAGCTCTGCCACTTGTTGCTGTGAGACCTTGGACAAGCCACTTCTCTGTGCTTCAGTTTCTTCATCTGAAAAATAGGAGTTCAATACTTAGGCTGTGAACCCTATGTGGGACAGTTACCGTGTCCGATCTGATTAATTTTCATGCACCCTAGTGCTTAAAATAGTACTTGACATATAACTGCTCAATGAATGCCATATGCCATTATAATAATATTTCATTATTATTATATGTCCACTCCGTTCTCCTACTAGATTCAGCTCGCACTCTCCTTTCCCTCACAAGCACACCTTCTCATGTGATATGTTCCCAACTCTCTTGTCTCCAGTCTCTGTCCCGTGAAACTTCCTCCTGCCTGGAACCCCCTCCCATTTCATATCCACCGGTCCACAGGTCTCCCCATATTCCAAGCCCTTTGAGAGAAGCAGTATTGCCTTGTGGATAGAGCATGGGCATGGGAGTCAGAAGGAGCTGGGTTCTAATCCCAGCTCTGGCTCTTGTCTGCTCTTGGATCTTGGGCAAGTCACTTCACTTCTCTGTGCCTCAGTTACCTCATTTGTAAAATGGGGATTAAGACTATGAGCCCCACCTGGGACAGCGACTATGTCCAACCTGATTTGCTTGTATCCACCCCTGTGTTTGGTACAGTGCCTGGTGCAGAGTAAGTGCTTAACAAATACTACTATTATTATTATTTAAATTCCAGGATGCCTATCCCAAATAATTTTCTTTTTCCTAGGTCACATCATCACTATTCCCTTTTTCAGCCTTTTTGTACTCACCTCTTCTCATTACACTCTCGTACATACTCTATTACCTACTCTACTATAAGACCACTTTCTTCGTTTATAAATTACTTTCGTACCTATCTCCCCCACTAGACTGTAAGCTCTTTGTGGGCAACGATTGTGTTTTTTCTATTATATTCTCCCAAGCTTCCAGTAGAGTGTTCCAAACACAATAAACACTGATTCAATATTTTGACAGCCTGTAATCCATTGGAGCGTGGAGGCCATGTCTTCTACCTCTATTGTCCTCTCCCAAGTGCTCACTACAGCTCTCTGTACACACACAGTAAGTGTTCAGTACTTTCCATTGATTGACTAGTTGCACATTTCTTCTACCTTGAGGGGAGATTGGATGTAAAATGGTTCTGAGTGACCCAGCCCCAAATTCTTTACAACTCTCTAACAGTGAAATATTATTAATAACAACAACAATAATGATAATAACAATAGTGGCATTTGTTATTTGGTATTTGATTATTAAGTAGTTGGTATTGAGAAGCAGCATGGCATAGTGGATAGAGCACGGGCCTGGGAATCAGAAGGACCTGGGTTCTAATCCTCGATACACTACTTGCTGTGTGGCCTTGGGCAAGTCACTTCACTTCTCTGGGCCTCAGTTACCTCATTTGTAAAATGGGGATTGAGACTGTGAGCCCCAAGTGGGACAGGGACTGTGTCCAACTCGATTTGCTTGTATCCACTCCAGCGCTTAGTACAGTGCCTGCCACTGTATTCGTAAGTGATTAACGAATACCATCATCATCATTTTTATTGTTGTGAAGCTATTACTATGTGCCAAATACTGTACTAAGTGCAGGGGTAGACACAAGGTAATCAAGGTATGGGGCTCACAGTCTAAATAGGGGGAAGAACAGGTATAGAATACCCATTTTGCAGACAAAGGACTAAGGCACAAAGAAGTTATGTGACTTGTCCAAGGTCAGCCAGCAGACAAATGATTAAAACCCAGGTTCTCTGACCCTGAAGCTCTCACTCTTTGATCTGGTCCTTGCTGCTTCTCGAAAGCAATCATTCTGGAGTGATCAAACACACACAGGAACAGTTCATCATTCCATTGTTCTGTCACAGGTAGTTTATGTCTCCTGAGACATAAACTTGGAGAAGTGACTAACGAGGCACTAAGGGAATGATTAGTTCGGTTGGAACATAAGTCTCTGTTGGGGTGGGATTGGAACGAGGTTCCTCGGAGCTTGAAGACTAGAGCTATACTTGAGTCAGCCCCACAGCTACCCAGAGAACAAGAGCGTCCACCAATCCTAATTCGTATTTTCTGTTGTAAACTCAGGCTGGGTAGCTTCAGGACCTGAGGGATTCCTTTGTCTCGATAAGGCTCTCCTGAAAGAATACAGCACACATCTACTGAGACACCACAGTTCAGAACCCTGTGTTTAACCATCTACATATCCCTGTTCCGTGTAGGAAAAAGATTGTGATTTTTACAGCTTTCACCTTTGTCCTCATCTCTCCCGCTGCCAGCACCCTTCCTTCTACCTGGAACTCTCCCTTTCCACATCTGGCACACCACTACTCTCCCCATCATCCAAACCCTGTGGAAATCACATCTCCTACAGGAAGTCTTTCCTGATTGATCACTTATATCCCCACTTTATATCCCCTATGACTGCCATTTCAGCACTTCTGTCCCACTTAAGCATTTTATTAACTCTTTCCAAGCACTCTGATAAGCGCTGGGTAGATACAAGGTAATCAGGTTGGATACAGTCCATGTCCCAGTGGAGCTCATTGTCTTAATCCCCATTCTACAGATGATGTACCTGAGTACTTGTCCAAGGTCACACAACAAAGAAGTGGCCGGGTCGTGATTGGACCCAGGTCCTTCTGACTCCGAGGTCCGGACTCTCCCAACTCTGCTTTGTTCTCCCAAGAGTTCTGAATCGTGCTCTGCACCAATCAGGTAGGTGCTTAGTCAATTCTATGGCTTGATTGATTGACTATTTAAGAGTGGGTTCTAAATTAGTGCTATTGATTAATTAATGTACTGTTTGGCTGAAGAGAGCACCGACAGAACATTCAGATCTATTACCTGCAGAACGGCAGGTGGAGGAAAGGGAAAATCTTTCTCGTGTTAAGCAAAGACCACACAATTTTCCCACTCTCTCCGAGGACTTTCTCGGGACTTTGACTCGGCATGCAGAGACAGAACAGAATTTCTGGGGTAGGGGGTGGGGAGGGGCGCGCTTCCAAGAGCCCAAATTAGCCCCAGCAAATTTTCGAGAAAAATATGCGTGTTTTCCCTCCTTTCCCTCTCCTTCCATTTTCTCCAATGTTAAGAAGTGGTAGAAAGCTCCAGAGGGACTGTCTGATTTGGGATGGAATTTTGGGCTACAGCTAGCACTTCCTTTCTGCGATACTATCTAGTGTATCACAAGAACATCCTTATTTCGCTATCTAGAATATCACTGGAGTATTTCTGTCCCTCTATCCAGTCTATCCCTCTATCCCTCTGTCCCACACTATCCAGTGCTGGATCTAGAAGCAGGGGACGTGGGAACTGTCCAAGGTGCTGAGATATATGGCTTGAGAGTCCGGAGACACAGATGTCCACCTCTATCGAACAATAGTTTTTATTGAGCACTTACTGTGAGCAGAACACTGTACTAAGGGGCTTGGGAGAGTACAACACAACAACGTAGTCACATTCCGTGCCCACAACAAGCTTAAAGTCTAGGGGGGTAGATGGACATTAATATAAATTCCAGATATATACACATGTGCTGTGCTATGGTGTTTGGCGGGGCGTGGTGAATAAAAAGAGCAAGACAGGGTAACTCAGAAGGTGGGGGGAAAGAGGAAATGAGGGTTTCGTCAGGGACGTCCCCTTGGAGATGTGCCTTCAATAAGGCTTTGAAGGTGGGAAGAGTAATTTTCTGTCGACTATGAAAACGGAGGTCGTTCCAGGCCAGAGGCAGGACGTGGACGAGAGGTCAGCAGCTAGCTAGGCGAGATCAAGGTACAGTGAGTACGTTGGCATTAGAGGAACGAAGTGTGTGGGCTGCGTCGTAGTACGAGAGTAATGACGTGAGACACACATTTGTATATCCACAGATAGACATACATTCTTTTCTTTCCCTTCCTCACTCCCTACCGATTTTTCCATGGCCTCTGGGTGACTGGAGAAAGAGAGATATATCGCTGCCCAGGTTAGTTCATTGCATAGGATCAGCTATGATCACTTCCAACAGCCCTCAGGTATGAAGACAGGAAGGGGATATTAAATATAGATACAAAATTGACATTTGTTTTTTTCAAAGTGGAGTTCACTTTTCCTGTGAAGAGCACTGATATCACCATTCTCTTCGCAGAGCAGTTACTCCTTCCTGTTACAGAAACGAAGAAGGCAGCACTGTTCTGCTAACATCGTGTGAGATTATCACTTGGCACTGATCAGGATTAACTTCTTCCCTCCAATTTAGACTGTAAACCCCATGTGGGACACGGACCTGATAAACTTGTATCTGCCCCAGGGCTTAGAGCAGTGCTTTTTTATTTATTAATGGCTCTTTCCCCCTTCAGACTGTAAGCTCATAGTGGGCAGGGAAAGTGCCTGTTTATTGTTGTATTGTACTCCCCCAAGAGCTTAGTACAGTGCTCTGCGCACAGTAATTGCTCTACAAATATGATTAACTGAATGACTGACTACTTCACACATAGTAAGTCCTTAACAAATGCCACAAGAAACGAGATAGATTACATTCCGCGGGACCTAGAGGTTACTTAACCCCATTTTACCTTTTTCGGGGATCCATCATGGTGGAGGTGGGGATTGAGAAATGGTTTGGAGGAGAAGAAGTTATCTTGTCTGCCATGGGTGGAAAAGACAGTCGATTATCTAGGTTTTTGTCCCAGCTCTGTCACTGGTCTTTTGGTCACCTCGGGCAAGTCATTCAAATACGAGTCACAGTCACACTCACAAAACTTACAAGTACACGACTAAAAAAGAAATGCACAAGGTGGTGAAAGTGGCTAATGGGACATCCCAACCAGGAAAGGGAGCTATCAATCAAGGAAGGCTTCCTGAAGGAAGTAGCATTTGGCTTTGAAGCAAGGTTCCGATGTGTTCTGGCTAAGGGAAGAGGGCAGGGTGCTTCCTGGAGTGGGAAGGGAGTAAGATATGGAATATTGCAGGATTGCCATCTAGGTCCATTTGGAAGGTTTGCTTGGGAGGAGGAAAGGCCACAGTCTGGGTAAGAGGCTTGGGAGCAGAGATTAGACTGGTATCGGGAAGATTGCAGGGTGACAGTCCAAAAGCCAACAGAGAGGATTTCTCATTTGATGTGAGTAGAAATTGGTTGGTAAGAAACATGTAACACATTCTCAGCCCAGGAGGAGCTTCCACTCTGATGGGTGAGATAGAAATAAAATATATTTATAAATGGAGTGATCAGAACAAGTTACTGAGTGTTCAGTGAGACTCCCCGTTCAACCACTTGCCTGCTGTGTGACCTTGGGCAAGTCACTTCACTTCTCTGTGCCTCGGTTCCCTCATCTATAAAACGAAGATTGACTGTGAGCCCCATGTGGGACAGGGGCTGAGTCCAACCTGACTATCTTGTATCTAACCTAACGCTTAGAACTATGCCTGGCACATAGTAAGCGCTTAACAAATACTATAATAATAATTCTTTAATATTCATTCATTCATTCATTCTATTACTTCTACTATTACGTCTACTGCTACTATTACTACTATATCTACTATGACTACTTCTGTTAGTGTTATTACTTCTGCTACCACTACTGCTGCTTTGCTATTATTACTCTTTTTTTGCTGCTACAATTATCAATCAATCAATCCCTCAGTCAGTGACATTTATTGAACACTTCCTGTGTGCAAAGCACTGTGCAATGCAGTTGGGAGTGTACAACACAGTAGAGTATGTAGTCATGAGCCTTGCCTACAAGGAGCTTACAGTCTAAAGAGGGAGACAGACGTTAAGACAAATTACAGATGGTTATGTATCAAAGTGCTTATGGTGTTCGGACCCAAGTCCGTAGGTGACACAGAAGAGAGGACTTAGTCAGGGGAGGGTTTTTGGAGGAGATATGATTTAGTAGGGCTTTGAAGGCACAACTGCAAAAGGACTTCCCCGGCTAAGCCCACTTTTCCTCTTCTCCCAGTCCTTTCCAATTCACCCTAACTTGCTCCCTTTATCCACCCCCATCCCAGACCGACAGCATTCATGTACAGATCAGTAATTTATTTATTTATATCGAAAGGTGCCTCCCCCTGTAGACTGTAAACTCTTTGTGGGCAGGGAATGTGTCTGTTTATTTTTATATTGTACTCTCCCGAGACTTAATACAGTGCTCTGCACACAGTAAGCTCTCATTAAATTCGATTGATTGAATGAATGAATGAATAAATGAGTGAATGAAGTGGGGGTTGTGGTGGTCTGTCAGATATGTAGGGGGAGGGAATTCCGAGCCAGAGGGAGTATGTGGGTAAGATGTCTGTGGTGAGAAAGAAGGGATTGAGTTACAACGAGTAGGCTGGTATTAAAGAAGCTACGTGTGTGGGTTTGGTTGCAGTAGGAGATGAGTTAAGTAAGGTAGAAGAGAAGGAGATGATTAAGTGCCTTAAAGCCTATAGTTTGGTTTTTCAATTTGATTCACAGATAGATGGGCAACAGTTGGAGGGTTTTGAGGCGAGGGGAGATATGGACTGAGCCTTTTTTTAAGAAAAGTGTTCCGGGAAGGAGAGTGAAGTATGGACTGAAGATGGGAGAGACAGAGAATCACTATTACTACTACTTCTATTTATTTATTTATTCATTTATTCATTTGTTCATTCGTTTAATCGTATTTCTTGAGCGCTTATTGTGTCAGCTCGCCGTGGTCCGGGAACGTGTCTACCAACTCTGTTGGATTGTCCTCTCCTTAACGCTTTATTCTAGTGCTCCGCACACGGGAAGCATTGGTAAATACCATCGATTAATCATTTCTCCCAGCCCTCTGTCAAGCACGAGGCGACGTATGTAATTGTGGTCCCAGGTACTTCCCTGTTTAGCCAGACTTCACTCTGCAGTTCGTTTCCCTGGTATAGAGACAGCTGCAATCGGATTCCCTGGGCCCGCAGCTGTGCGTGTGTTTGTGCGCACGCGTGTGTGCGCATGCTCAGGGCAGGGTTGGAAAATCAGGTAGCAAATTCCAGACTTTAAAGAAGGGGGACATCTGGGTAGGGAACAGTGGGGAATGTTCTCCATCTCTCCCTAGGGAACAGGTTTCGTGGTCAAGGAAGAGCCGAATGAGTGACTAGATACATTTATGGGTTTATGTGTCTACCTACTTGTTTGTATTGTATTCTCCCAAGTGCTTAGCACGGTGCTCTGTACAAAGGAAGCACTCGATAAATACGAATGACTCTATGCAACTGTCCTTCTGTGGGAGAACCCCGGTCTGTGACTAAGCTGGAATACATGTGAGGGCATTATGTGTTTGGATACTTGTATGTTTACCTGTAATTTTGTGTGTGAGAATGAATTTGGGTCCTTCAGGTTGCCTTGTAGGTTTGGTATATCCTTGCTTTTTGTGTCTGCCGAGAGCTCGATAAAATCCATTATTATTATTACCAGTCAGTTAATCAGATTAGTACAGTGCTCTGCACATAGTAAGTGCTCAATCAACCCGATTGAATGAAGGAATATTTATTGAGCTCAGAGCAGAGCTCGGAGTGTAGAGCACTGTAATAACGCTTGGGAGAGTACAGTATAACAAGAGAAGCAGCGTGGCTCATTGAAAAGAGCACGGGCTTTGGAGTCAGAGTTCATGGGTTCAAATACAGGCTCTGCCAAATGTCAGCTGTGTGACTTTGGGCAAGTCCCTTAATTTCTCCGTGCCTCAGTTACCTCATCTGTAAAATGAGGATTAAGACTGTGAACCCCTCGTGGGACAACCTGATTACATTGTAACCTCCCCAGCGCTTAGAACAGCGCTTTGCATATAGTAAGCACTTAATAAATGTCATCATCATTATTATTCTAATAATATAACAGATATACTCCCTACCCAAAACGATCTTATAGTCTCTGTACCTATCTGTAATTTATTTTATATTAACATCTTTATCCCCCTTTAGACTGTAAAGTTGTTGTGGGCAAGGGACATGTCTACCAACTCTGTTACATTGTATTCTCCCAAGTATTTAGTACAGTGCTCTGCACACAGTAAATGCTCACAAACTACACTTTCTTAATTTCTTCATTGATTGATCCTACAACTTCTACTAGGGCGTTTGCTACTATTACTGCTACTATTACTGTGACTGCTTTCTCCTCTTAGGTCTTTGTCATCTTGTTGTCGCCACTTGGAGAATTATGGTGTCAATCCTCCTTGGGAATTCGCTCCTAGTGACGTGGAAGTCTTTGACCAAGTTTCTAGGTCATTTTGTAATTGACAACTCTCTTCCAATATACCATAGGTTGCTGCTCCCATAGACTCACCGGCAAAACCCCTGTTGAATTCTTCACCTCATCAGGGTAATTGTCGTGTGCAGGGAGTCATCATCACTTACCAATAACCAACATCTCCACGGTGTGGGAATTCCTCCTCCTGGGATTCTCGGAGGTCCGGGAGCTGCAGCTTGTCCACGTCGCGCTGTTCCTCCTGGTCTACCTGGCGGCCCTGACGGGGACTATCCTCATCGACGCCGTCACCGCCCTTGACCGACGCCCCCGCACTCCCATGTACTTCTTCCTCAGGAACCTGTCCGTCCTCGACCTCTGCTACATCTCCGTCACTGTCTCCACAACCCACTGACCGACCGTAGATCCATCTTCCTCCTGGACTGTGCCACCCAGGTCTTCTCCGAAGTCTGGTTTGCCTGCTCAGAGTTGTTGGTCCTCAATGCCATGTCCTACGACCACTACGCCACCATCTGCCTCCTCCTGAGCTACGAGGTCGTCATGAACAAAGTGGCCTGTGGGACTATGGCCGCCGCCTCGTGCTCAGTGGGGGCCTGACTGGAACCTTTTTGCAGCTCCGAATTTCTCCCTGTCGTTCTGTGGGTCCAACATGGTCCAGCAGTTTTTGTGTGACATTCCCTCCCCGCTGAAGATCATCTGCTTCGAGGACCACGTTACTGTCGACCTGAGCGTCACCTCCGGGGTAGCCTTAGGCGTCGACTGCTTCATTCTCATCATCTTGTCGTATGTACGCATCTTCCAGGCCGTGCTGAAGATACTGGTTACTGAGAACCGGGCCAAAGCCTTCTCCACCTGCCTGCCCCACCTTGTCATCGTCATTCATTTCCTCTCTGAGGGTGTATTCCTATACTTCAAGCTTCCCAAGACTCCTCCTTGATCGTGGACCTGCTGGTGACCTGGTTCTATGAAGTGATACCCCCTGCTGTAAACCCCCTTATCTACAACCTGAGGAATTGGGACATGAAGGCCGCCATGGGCAGGATCCTAATAGAGTCACTCACCCGGCCTCCGCTCTGGGACAAAATTCTCCTTCCTTGTGCAAATAATATCGCATCACCACGTAACCAATCAATTGCCCTTGGACCTAGCCACAAACCTAGCTGTCCTACTGGGTTCACAGAAAATGCTGGACGTTGATGAACTGTCAAAGTCTGGGAGGGAGGTGGCTAACACTGAAGTATGACCGACAATCCAGTTTTGCGGAGGCATCATGGCCTAAAAGAAGGAGAGTTCCTGTAGACTGTAAACTAATTGTGGGTAGGGAATGTGTTTAACAACTCTGGTAACCTGAACTCTCCCATGTGCTCTCCCATGTAAATCCAATTTGGGGGCAGTTCTAATCCTTGCTCTGCCACTTGTCTTTTGTGTGACCTTGGGCCAACCACTTAGCTAATCCGTGCCTCAGTTACCTCATCTGCATAATGAGGATTAAGACTGTGAACCCCACATGGGAAAACCCGATTACCTTGTATCTACCCCAGTGCTTAGAACAGTATTTTGTACATAGCAAGCAATAATAATAATAATAATTTTGGTATTTGTTAAGTGCTTACTATGTGCCAAGCACTGTTCTAAGCGCTGGGGGAGATACAAGGTAATCAGGTTGTCCCACGTGGCGCTCACAGTCTTAATCCCCATTTTACAGATGAGGTAACTGAGGCCCAGAGAAGTTAAGTGACATGCCCAAAGTCACACAGTTGATAAGTGGCGGAGCTTGGATTAGAACTCTGACTCCCAAATCCGTGCACTTTCCACTGAGCCACGCTGCTTCTCTAAGTACTTAAGTATTTAAGTACTTAACAAATACCATCATTTTTTAAAAAAATTATCATGGCCTAAAGGAATGTGAATCATTCTAAACTCACTGTGGGCAGGGAACGTGTCTACCAACTCTGTTGTAGTGAAATTTTCCAAGTGCTGGGCCCAGAGTAAGTGCTCAATAAGCATGATTGATTGATTGATTGATTTAGACTTGAGTTCTGATTCCAGCTCGGCTACTGGCCTGCTGTGTGACCTAGGGACAGTGACTTAACAATAATGATATCATTATTAGTAATGATTATGAAAATGTAATGATATGATCCTTAGCAAGACTCTGGAGGTGGGAATGAAAGATGTAAAATGGGAGGTGGCATTAGAGAAGGAAAGAAAGGGTGACTGACTGCAGCTCCATCTGTCTTGCAAACTCCATCTTCTCTCAACAATCCATCTTTCCTTCCTTCCATCCATACTTCCAAACATTCATCTATCCTTTCACTCATCCATTCATTCAATCGTATTTATTGAGTGCTTACTATGTGCAGAGCACTGTACTAAGAGCTTGGGCAGTACAAGTTGGCAACATATAGATACGGACCCTACCCAACAACGGGCTCACAGTCTAGAGGATCCTTCCTTCCATCCATCCAGAGCACAGGCTTGGGATTCAGAGGGCGCGGGTTTTAATTCCAGTTCTGCTACTTGTCTGCTTTGTTAACGGAGAAAGTCAGTTCACTTCTGTGCCTCAGTTACCAAATTTGTAAAATGGGGATTGAGACTTTAGCTCCATGTGGGACAGGGACTGTGTCCAACATGATTACCTTGTACCTATTCCAGCACTTACAACAGTGCTTGGCACATAGTAAGCGCTTAACAAAGACCATAATTATTAGCATTATTATTATCAGTGGTATTGATTGACCACATCCTGAGTGCAAAGCACTGTAGTAAGCTCTCAGGAGAGTTGAAAAGAGATAAAGTTGCTTTGTTCCTGCTCTTAGGAGATTATGATCTAATGGGGGAGATAAACACAGAGTAAATTACGTAAGGAAGGAAGGAGAGAAGGGAAAGATGAGAAGTGGATGAATGTTTGATTCAAGAGTATAGTTCATACAGTAGGTATGAACAGCGCTTCAACGGATTTGCAATCAGGGCAAGTTAGAAAAAGCAGCGTTGACTAGTGGGAAGTGCGCGGGCCTGGGATTCAAAAGGACATGAGTTCTCATCCTGGTTCCACTACATGTCTGCTGTGTGACCTTGGACAGTGTCGCTTAACTTCTCCGTGCCTCAGTTCCCTCATCTGTGAAATGGGGATTGAGATGTGAGTCCCACGGGGACATGGACTCTGCCTAATCCGATTATATTTGTATCTGCTCCAGCATTTAGTATAGTGCCTAATATATAGTAAGCGCTTCAAAAAGACCATAAGGAAAAGTTACAATTGGCTGATTGACTGACAGATCGAGTGTCTCAGGTTATGCATTAGACAAAGATGAAACCATTCATAGTGGCTAAAGACTGTCGCTGAAAACAGGAACAATTAGGACTCTGGGATGCAGATGCTACTGTTCTGATGTGAACCCCGAGGCCCGGAACCATCGCTGATGCTGCAGGGATCGGATCCTTGTCTTCCAGTAGCCTCAGGAACCACATGTCAAGAGGGTACGTGCCTTGTCCAGGCCACGAGGTCCCTCGGCAGGGCCCCAAGCTATCCTCCAGGGATTTCCCTCTGAGCAGCTCCTGCTTTATCTACAGGGACCGGAGCCACTCTGGAGAGCTTCTCAGGGTCTGAGGGAGAGTGGAGAGGGATGGAGGGCTCCTCTCCGTTCCTTCCTGGTTGATTAAACCCAGTAGTCTGAGGGGAAAGAGGGGATCAGCCCAGCTCTGCAGAGGTCAGCGACCACCAGCCCCACGCTGCCCCGGTGAGAGTGATCGGGGGTGAGTGGGATGGAGGGGTGGGGGTGGACGAGGATGAGGATGGAAGAGATGGAGCCAGTCTGGGGCCTAAGTTGGGGTTCGGACCAGGGTCTCGGCCTCCAGTGGGGTAGGAGTGATAGCAGGAGGGGAGGTGTTTTCCAGTTCAGCAACCCCCAACCATCATACACCTCTCCTTCCTCCTCAAACCTCGCTACCATGCCATCCACCCGCCGGACTACGGTGCTCCAGCATAGTGTCAGCACTGTGGACAGTCACTTTGGCCTTCAGTGGGTCCCAGAATCCCTTACAGAGTGTAGGTGACAGCATGGCTGTGAGAGTGTGACCAGCTTTGGACAGCCACTGGCACTATCAGGAATTCCTTCATGTAAGATTTCTTACCAAATGCTGGGAGAAGAGAAATAGTGGGAACGGTTGTAATCGCTGCCCTCATGGGCTTTCCAGCCTACTGGGCTAGGTTGACACAGTCTAATTTACTATCAATCAATTAATCTTGAATCATATTGATTGAGTGCATATTGTGTGCACTAAGCAATTGGAGAGTAATAATAACTACAGTAGTACTTGTTAAGCTCTTACCATGTCCCAAGCACTGTCCTAAGCTCTGGGGTAGATACAAGTTAAACAGGTTGGATACAGTCTTTGTTCCACGTGGGGCTCACAGTCCTAACTCCCATTTTACAGATGAGGTAACTGAGGCTCAGAGAAGTTGAATGACTTGCCCATGGTCACACAGGAGACATGAGGTGGCACTGGAATTAAAACCCGGGTCCTTCTGACTCCTTCTGACTCCCAGGCTCGTGCTCTATCCACTTTATAACGGCATAACAGATACATTCCCTGTCCCTTCTAGAAGGAAAACAAGAATGGAAAGAAGAATATGCAGTTATCCTGTGCCATTTTACAGAGAAGTGAAGCGACTTGCTCAAGGTCCCACAGCAATAAAAGGACAGAGGCAGGATTAGAACCCAGGTCCTCTGACTCCCACTATGCTATGCTTGGGAAAATACAATAGAGCAGAGCTGAGAGATGTGTATGCTGCCCTTAAGGAGCTCACAGTCAAGAGGAGAACTTCTTTGCCCATGCTTTTTCCACTGAAAGAGGATGGAAATGAGTTGATTCACACTTGAGTTATGTGAAGTGGGTTTAGAGGGCTGGGGAATTGATCGGAGGTGCTGGTTGGAGATGGGGGGATTTTAGCAGTGCTCAGAATTGGGAAAGAAATGTGCTCTCTGATTTTGAGTGGATAAGAGAGGGAAACGGGAGAGTCGATCATGAGTAACAGCTACAAAGTTACTTTGAGAGCTGAGAAGACGAGTTGAAAGATGGAAAGGGGGTGAAGTGCAGTCACAGGGTGGAAAGCCTTCAAGCCGACTGTGAGTTTTTGTTCATCGTGAAAAGGCATAATGTGTCATGAGAGGAAGTTGAGAGGAGGAGAGACGTAGGCTAAGCAATGCTTTAGGAATGGACTAGATGAATGGTGAGATATGCTTGTCTTTGTGTGATTGCAGATATGTGAGCAAATGGAATCAGTTTGAAGTATACGTAGGTTTTGGTTGTTGTTGTTTTATTCGTTTGTTTTATGGTTTCGGTAAGTGCTTATTATGTGCCAGGTACTGTTCCAAGCGCTGGGGTGGATACAAACTAATCAGGGTGGACATAATCCATGCCCCATTGGGTGCTCAAAGTTGTAATTCCCATTTTTCAGATGAGATACCTGAGGCACAGAGAAGGTAGGTGACTGGCCCCAGGTCACACAGCAGACAAGGAGAGGAGACAGGATTAAAATCCAGGTACTTATGTCTTCCAGGACCATTCTCTCTTCACTAAATGCATGAATTTATATGTAAAGACACTTCTTGTTTGACTTTAAAAACCACCGAAAAAATTTCACAGCAGTCATGAACATATCTTTATGTTCTCTGACCTCTGCTATCTGCTACTCATTTTGGTTTCAGTCTCCTCAACCAAAAATAATTCTCTTGAAATTTATTAAGTGTTTACTATGTTCCAAGCAAAGTATTAAGTGCGGGAGAGATTAAGGTCAACCTGGTAGGACACAGGCCGTGTACCACGAGGTATTCACAGACTAAGGAGGGGGGAAAATATGTATTGAATCCTCGTTTTACTATTGGGATAACTGAGGCGTTGAGAAACTGTCACTTTCCCATGGCTATGCAGCAGAGAACTGAAAGAGCTGGGATTAGAACCCAGGTCCTCTGACTCCCAGGCCTGTGTTCATCCCAATAGTGCACCCTGCTTCTACACGATTCGAACCTCATTGCTTCCAATAGAATGGAAGCTCCTTGGGGGCATTGATCATTTTTAGTAATACCGTGTACTCTGTAGGTACTCAATAAATAGACTTGATTGACTTAGTCTTATTCATACATCCCCGGCATCAACGTCTCTTAATTGAAGTCTTCCCTCTTTCTGTACAGGCAGTCGACATCATTCCCCAGAAATGTTCAGTGTCTCCATGGTGAACTCAAAGTTCATTTTGAATTCAATAACTGTCTCTTCTCCATAAAGAATCACCAGCAAGTGTCCTGTCAGTTCCTTCACTCATCCCATCTATTGACTCTAACTTTGATTCTTCTCTCATCCATTGCAGAAAGTCAATGCTGCCTCCCAAAAATGCTCAACGTCTCCACGGTGACAGGATTCCTCCTGCTGTGTTTCTCGGAGGTCCGGGAGCTGCAGCTGATCTACGCCGCGCTGTTCCTTCTGGTCTACCTGGTGGCCCTGAAGGGGAATCTCCTTATCATCGCCGTCACCATCCTTGACCGGCGCCTCCATACTCCCATGTACTTCTTCTTTAGGAACCTGTCTGTCCTCGACCTCTGCCTCATCACCGTCATCGTCCCTAAATCCGTCCTCAACTCTTTGACCAACTGCAACTCCATCTCTTCCTTGGGCTGTGCTGCTCAGGTCTTCCTCGTGGTCCTGTTTGTCGCTTCAGAGTTTTTAATCCTCACAGCGATGTCCTACGACCGCTACGCTGCCATCTGCCGCCCTCTGTGCTACGAGCTCATCATGAACAACACGGCCTGTGGGAAAATGGCAGGCGCCTCCTGGCTCAGTGGGGGGCTTTTTAGAGTCTTGTATTCAGCTTCGATTTTCCCCCTGAGCTTCTGTGGGTCCAACACCGTGCAGCAGTTTTTCTGTGACATCCCCTCCCTGTTGAAGATCTCATGCTCCGAAGACCACGTCGCCATTGATGTGAGCATCAACTGTGGGGTATCTCTAGGTTTCATCTGCTTCGTCTTCATCATCATCTCTTACGTGCACATCTTCCAGGCCGTGCTGAGGATGCCGGCCACCAAGGGCCGGACCAAAGCCTTCTCCACTGCCTGCCCCACGTCACCATCTTCACCGTCTTTGTCTCTACGGTCGTCATCTCCTACCTCAAGCCCGTGTCAGATTCTCCCTCGACCCCGGACCTGCTGCTGTCCGTGTTATACACCGTGGTGCCCCCCGCCCTGAACGCTCTCATCTACAGTCTGAGGAACAGGGGCATGAAGCCCGCCCTGGGGAGAGTCCTAAAGGGGAGACACCTCCTCCCTCCTCTAAGGGACAAAATGTCTGTTTCCTTTTGCTGAACCATCCCATTCCTCATCAGGTTTTGGACCGTGGGGGTATTCATATAAAGAGCTGTACAAGGAGAAAGTCCAGCGTCTGACAATTTGTTGATGTCTAGGACAGAGGTTAATTAGACTTGTGTGACTGAAAGCCCGATGTAATGGTACTTTCCAAGCGCTTAGTACAGTGCTCTCCACACAGTACGCACTAAATAAATATGACTGAATGAATGAATAAATGACTGACAAGTAATTGTTTGGGCGGCAACTTGTCTTGGGGGAATGAGCATGTGGCTGGGAGTCATGAGATTTGAAGGTGTGCCCGATTCTGACACAGGCCTGCTCTCTGACCTTGGTCCAACCATGTAACCTCTTTGGGTCTCTCTGTAAAATCGGGATTCAGTATGTGCTCTCTCTTTCACAATCCGAGCCCCTGTGGCTCAGGAAACCTGTCTGATCTTATTAGTTTGGTTCTACTCCAGCTCTTGGCAGCCTTTAGCAAGTCAATTCTTACTAAATTCAATAAATTAAATGTTACTACTGATAATAACAGTAATTCTATGAATTTTAAGATCACTCCTGATGGCTATGAATATCAGAAAATCGGAGGATGACAAGGGAGAAGGGTAAACCCTGGATAACTGCCACTGTCCACCTCCTTCGCTCTTATGCTCGAGCTGCCGAACGCTGCTGGAGAAAGTCTAAACACCATGTCAACCTCGTTCACTTCAGTTTTATCCTTTCCTGCCTTAACTCAACCCTCTCAGCTGCCAGACAAAACTATTTCTCCTCCCTTATTGACACCCATGCCCATCATCCCCGTCAGCTCTTCCGTACATTCAACTCCCTTCTCAGGCCCCCGGTTCCTCCCCCTCCTCCTTCTCTCACCGCCAACGATCTGGCCTCCTACTTCATTAATAAAATTAAATCCATTAGGTCCGACCTCCCCAAAGTCACTCCCCGCCCTTCTCCAACCCCCCGGCTCTCAACGCTATCTGCTACTCTCTCATCCTTCCAGGCAGTATCCTCAGAGGAGCTGTCCTCCCTCCTCATACGTGCTACTCCGGCTACCTGTACTTATGACCCCATTCCCTCTCATCTCATGAAATCTCTCGCTCCGTCCCTTCTCCCCTCCTTAACGTCCATTTTCAACCGCTCCCTCTCCACTGGTTCCTTCCCCTCTGCCTTCAAACATGCCCATGTCTCTCCCTTCTTAAAAATCCCTCTCTTGACCCCACCTCACCTTCTAGTTATCGGCCCATCTCCCTCCTACCATTCCTTCCCAAACTCCTTGAACGAGTCGTCTACACGCGCTGCCTCGAATTCCTCAACACCAACTCTCTCCTCGACCCCCTCCAGTCTGGCTTCCTTCCCCTACATTCCACGGAAACTGCCCTCTCGAAGGTCAACAATGACCTCCTGCTTGCCAAATCCAAAGGCTCATACTCTATCCTAATCCTCCTCTACCTCTCAGCTGCCTTCGACACTGTGAACCACCCCCTTCTCCTCAACACGCTATCCAACCTTGGCTTCACAGACTCCGTCCTCTCCTGGTTCTCCTCTTATCTCTCCGGTCGTTCATTCTCAGTCTCGTCTGCTGGCTCCTCCTCCCCCTCCCATCCCTTTACTGTGGGGGTTCCCCAAGGTTCAGTTCTTGGTCCCCTTCTGTTCTCGATTTACACTCACTCCCTTGGTGACCTCATTCGGTTCCACGGCTTCAACTATCATCTCTATGCTGATGACACCCAAATGTACATCCCTGCCCCTGCTCTCTCCCCCTCCCTCCAGGCTCGCATCTCCTCCTGCCTTCAGGACATCTCCATCTGGATGTCTGCCCGCCACCTAAAACTCAACATATCCAAGACTGAACTTCTTGTCTTCCCTCCCAAACCCTGCCCTCTTCCTGACTTTCCTATCACTGTTGACGGCACTACCATCCTTCCTGTCTCATAGGCCCGCAAACTTGGTGTCATCCTCGACTCCGCTCTCTCATTCACCCCTCACATCTTAGCCATCACCAAAACCTGCCGGTCTCAACTCCGCAACATTGCCAAGATCCGCCCTTTCCTCTCCATCCAAACCGCTACCCTGCTCGTTGAAGATCTCATCCTATCCCGTCTGGACTACTGCATCAGCCTCTTCCCTGATCTCCCATCCCCGTATCTCTCTCCAATTCAATCCATACTTCACGCCACTGACCGGATTGTCTTTGTCCAGAAACGCCCTGGGCATGTTACTCCCCTCCTCAAAAATCTCCAGTGGCTACCAATCAATCTGCGCATCAGGCAGAAACTCCTCACCCTCGGCCTCAAGGCTCCCCATCACCTCGCCCCCTCCTACATCACCTCCCCTTTCTCCTTCTACAGCCCAGCCCGCACCCTCCGCTCCTCTGCCACTAATCTCCTCACAGTGCCTCGTTCTCGTCTGTCCCGCCATCGATCCCCGGCCCACGTCATCCCCCTGGCCTGGAATGCCCTCCTTCCTATCATCCGCCAAGCTAGCTCTCTTCCTCCCTTCAAGGCCCTACTTAGAACTCACCTCATCCAGTAGGCCTTCCCAGACTGAGCCCCCTCATTCCTCTCCCACTTCGTCCCCCTCGCCATCCCCTCGTCTTACCTCCTTCCCTTCCCCACAGCTCCTGTATATATGTATATATGTTTGTACATATTTATTACTCTATATATTTATTTATTTTACTTGTACGTAACTATTCTATTTCTTTTATTTTGTTAATATGTTTGGTTTTGTTCTCTGTCTCCCCCTTCTAGACTGTGAGCCCACTGTTGGGTAGGGACTGTCTATATGTGTTGCCAACTTGTATTTCCCAAGCGCTTATTACAGTGCTCTGCACACAGTAAGCGCTCAATACATACGATTGATTTATTGATTGATTGAGCCCGTTGTTGGGTAGGGACAGTCTCTATTTGTTGCCAACTTGTACTTCCCAAGCGCTTAGTACAGTGATCTGCACACAGTAAGCGCTCAATAAATACGATTGATTTAATGAATGAATGAAAGTCTCCCCAATATTTGACTGCCTGTTTACTTGTTTCGATGCTTGTTTCCCCCTTCTAGACTGTGAGCCCGTTGTGGGCAGGGATTGTCTCTGTTGCTGAATTGTACTTTACAAACGCTTAGTACAGTGCTCTGCACACAGTAAGCACTCAATAAATACGATTGAATGAATGAATGAATGAATTTGACAGAGCAAATCCATGCCTAGAATCCATTCCTTCATCCATCCATCGGTCCATCTGTCTGTTCACCCATGTCTGTCCATCCATCCAACCAGCCAGCCATCCACCTAACCATCCTTCCATAATAATTATAATAGTGGTATTTAGTAAGTGTTTACTACGTGGCAGACATTGTACTAAGTGCTGGGGCTTATACAAGCTAATCAGGTTTTACACGTGATGCTCACAGTCTCCATTCCGATTTTACAGATGTGATAATGGAGGCACAGAGAAGTAAAGTGCCTAGTCTAACTTCACACAGTCGACATTCCACCCATCCAACCAGCTATCCGTCTATTCATCCATCCACCCACCCAACCTGTCCATCCATCCATTCATCCATCCATCCATCCATTCATCCATCCATCCATCCATCCATCCATCCAACAACCCATCCATGCATCTATCTATCAATCCATCCATCCATCAATCAACTGCATTTATTGAATACATTCTGGTTGTAAAGTACTGTAATGAACACTTTAGTGAGATCAAAATACATTAAACACCACCCCTGCTTTCCAAGATCTTAAAATATCACAGGGGAGATAGACAGAGAATTAATTGATGAGAGGACAGAGAAAAGAATGGAAAGAATGGTAAAACGATGACTATGTGATTCAAGAGTAGATTTTATAAAAGCCACTGTGTACAAAACTATAATGGTGGGTGTGAGTGCAAAAATGGAAAAGTGGTCTAAGATGCTGACTGGTAGTTTGGAGAAGATGACTTAGGGAGAAGAAAAAAGAATCGTTTGAGTCATCCTAGAAGTGGTCGGATGACGGAGGGACTTTGAATATGGGAAAAGCTATGCTGTGATGGACTGGAAGTGTGGAGTAGGAAATTTGGGCTGACAGATTATTTCTCCATTTTCAATTACTGAGATATTTTGAAAGGGGACAGGGACATTCAGAGGAGAGAATGCACTGAGGTCCTTACCCCAGTTTGGTACAGTGTCTTAGCTCTGAGATCGAAGAGGATGAACCCTAGGTAATAACCTATTCCTCCCGAAACCAGGGATTTTCCCGTTGTGTCCACCCAGCCAGTATCAGTGATTCGTTCCCATCACACGGTTCTCAGAACCCTTCAGCCCCTGCCAAAGGGATAATAATGACAAAACTAATGGTAATAATTGCATTTATTAAGTACTTACTATGTGACAAGCACTGTTCTAAACGCTGGGGAAGGTACAACGTAATCAGGTTGTCCAACCTGGAGTATACAGTCTTAATGCCCGTTTTCCAGATGAGGTAACTGAGGCCCAAAGAAGTTAAGTGGCTTGTCCAGGGTCACACAGCAGACAAGAGGCGGAGCTGGGATTAGAATCCACGTCTTCGACTCCCAAGTCTGTACTCCTGCCACTAAACCACGCTTCTTCTCATGATGCTTCTCTGGGTTTAACCCCCATGCCAGCCCGAGGGAGGGTCTTAGGATGCATTTAGAGTCATTTATAGTTCTCTCTAGACCTGCAATCAGAAGATGTCAGAAAATTCAGCTAAGTGATGGACCTATTGCTTGAGGTTATAAACAAGATAAAACGCAGAGAAGCAGCGAGGTCTAGTCGATAGAGCATGGACCTGGGAGTAAGAATGACCTGGATTCAAATCTCGGCTCTGCTACCTTTCTGCTGTGCTACCGTGGGCAAGTCTCTTCTCCTCTCTGGCCCTCAGTTCCCTCATCTGGAAAATGGGGGTTGAGACTGTGAGCCCATTTGGGACAGGGACTTGTCTGACCCAATTTGCTTGTGTCCAGTCCAGCGCTTAGTATCGGATGAAGCTCCAAACCTCAGAGCTTAAGCAGAATGTTAGTATTAATCACAGAAAAGGATTGATGATTAGTCTGTTGATGGTGTCATAAGAAGGAGTCCCAGAGTGGGAACCACGTGGGACTGAACAGTCATTTAGGTTGTGTGGGCCGGGACCACAGGGAGCCCACGATCCCAGCCTTCCGAGATTCCCGGACAGTCAGCTCTCTCAGCGGAGCCCCGGTCCAATCCTCCTACGGGGAATACCCCAAGAAATAACCGGGCCGTCGCCTGAGGGTGCAGCGCAGCCAACCAGAGAGTCGAGAGAGGTAGCGAGGATACTGACTGCTCTCCTCCCTCGCCCAGACCTTCCTGTCACCGTCACAAGCATCCAGTACCTACGAGATGGAGTGAGCCTTTCTCTCAGCAGAGGTAGATGCTCTCCAGCCCAGGACAGGCCCGCTGACTCCAGAGTGGAGCAGGGGAAAGGTGAGGGAAATTTCAGTAGGAAACTGGGATGACCAGGGTCAAAGTCATCATTTCTCTAAATTAAAATCAGTGTCACTTAGTTGAAAGAGCATGGGCCCGGGAGTCAAGAGGACTTGGGTTCTAATTCCGCCTCTGCCACTTGTCAGCTGTGTGACTTTGGGCAAGTCACTTAACTTCTCTGTGCCTCAGTTACCTCAACTGTAAAATGAGGATGAAGACTGTGAGCCCTACATGGGACAACCTGATGGCCTTGTATCTACCCCAGCGCTTAGAACAGTGTTTGGCACATATTAAGCGCTTAACAAATAGCATCATTATTATTCTTCATTAATTCAATCGTATTTATTGAGCGCTTACTGTGTGCAGAGCACTGTACTAAGCGCTTAGGAAGTACAGGTTGGCAACATATAGAGACAGACCCTACCCAACAGCGGGCTCACAGTCTAGAAGGGGGAAACAGACAACAGAAGAAAACATATTAAGAAAATGAAATGAATAGAATAGTAACTATGTACAAGTACAATCAACAGAGTAATAAATATGTACAAACATATATACAGTAGTTGTGGGGAGGGGGAGGAGGGGGAGAGGAACGAGGGGGGTCTGTCTGGGAAGGCCTCTTGGAGGAGGTGAGCTCTCAGTATGGCTTTGAAGGGAGGAAGAGAGCTAGCTCGGCGGATGTGTGAAGGGAGGACATTCCAGGCCAGGGGGAGGACGTGGGCCGGGGGTCGATGGAGGGACAGGCGAGAACGAGGCACAGTGAGGAGGATAGAGACGGAGGAGCGGAGGGTGCGGGCTGGGCTGTAAAAGGAAAGAAGGGAGGTGAGCCTTGAAGCCAAGAGTGAGGAGTTTTTGCCGGATGCGTAGGTTGATTGGTAGCCACTGGAGATTTTTGAGGAGGGGAGTAACATGCCCAGAGCGTTTCTGCACAAAGACGATCCGGGCAACAATATTATTATTATTATTATTATTATTACTACTATTATTATTATTATCATCATCATCATCATCATCGTTATTATTATTCCAAGTTCTGCCACTTATCTAGTGTGCGACATTGGGCAAGTAACTTCACTTCTTTGTGCCTCAGTTACCTTATACGTTAAAAGATAATTAAGACTGTGAGCCCCGTGTTGGACAGGGACTGTTTCCAACCCGATTTGCTTGTATCCCCCTAAGTGCTTAGTACAATGTTCGGCACATAGTAAGCGCTTAACAAATACCATTAAAATCCTGAGAGTAAGAGCTTGTTGATACATTCCATTTTGTCATAATCTTTGTTTCTCTGTGCACAGTAAGAGCTCAATAAATACCAATGATTGATTAATGGATTGATTCAGGTTCAGTCCCAGAAAACGGCATTATCTTGCCCTGTGAGTTTCTCCCTGAATGTTTTTTATCCCTGTCTGAAATCAGGTCCTATCACATGATGCCCACGGACATCTTGCATGACATGTCTAACGTCTCCACGGTAATGGGATTCCTCCTGCTGGATTTCACTTGTATCCCAGCGCTTAGAACAGTGCTTGGCATATAGTAAGCGATTAGCAAGAACAGGAGTAATAATAATAATGATAATAATAATAATAATGGGATGTAGGAGGGGCAAAGGCGCTGGTGCTGGTCAGTGAATGGAGCTGTGGGTAGAAGGGTAGGGAGAGGTGAGGGGGTGGCAGTTGACAGAAGAGGCTTAGTTTTAGAGAGAGCAGGCAGAGTAGTAAGCCGGATCAGGAGTGGGAGGGTTAAAGTGAGGTCTGGAGAAGGGAGGACTAGTACAACCAAACCATTTTAAAATGGCCGCCCTATAGCCGTGAAGCGGATGAAACCGGTGAGTCACTGACAAATAACCAAGATGGACAACTCATTGTCATCTACGCAGTTACTCGGGAGATTCTCCCTGTGCAACGCACGCCAGTGTGACGTGGGGTAATCACGTGGGGCAGGGCCACTACCCCACCCAAGGTCCCCAAGGTCCCCAGCAGTGCCAGACCCCCGGGGAGCCAGGCCCCAACAGGACATAATGAGGTCCCTCCGCCTAAGGTGTGACCCGTCCTCCGGGTGGAGTCACGCAGGAGCAGCAGGGAGCTTTTCCGGAAAGGCCCGGCTTCACCGAGAGCCAGAAGAGCCAGGACCCCGCACACCTCCCGAAGATCCTCCTGTGGCCGACGTACGGGAGCTGAGAGGACAGGGAACGGTTGAAGGACAACAGAGCCTAGAGCCCACTCGCTCCAGTCTGACCAGTTAGTCTAGGTCGGGGAGAACACGGATGGGTTGCGGGTCTTACAGGGGAGCCACCGGTGACAGAGAACTAGAATTTCCTCACGTCTCTGTTCGTAAAACAGATGTCTACCCCCGGCATCTCAGTGGCTCGCCATCCACCGGATCTACTGGGTGGGTGGAGGGGGTGGACGGGGATTGATCGGTGACAAACGTTCTGGGTGGCCAATCGATCATATTCATTGAGCACTTACTGTGTGGAGAGCCCCGTACTAAGTGCATGGGAGAGTAAAATATGAGATTGGCAGACATATTTCCTACTGGTAAGGAGCTTATAGTCTAGAAGGGGAGACAAACATTAATAGAAATACATAGATTATATGGATCTATACATAAGTGCTGTGGGATCGAGAGAGCGGTGAATAAAGGGGCAAATCAAATGAAGGGCGACACGAAAGGAGTGGGAGTGGAGGAATTCGGGACTTAGAATAGGAAAACCTCTTGGAGATGTGATTTTAAAAAGACTTTGAAGGTGGGGAGAGTGAATGTCTGTCGGCTATGAAGAGGGAGGATATTCCAAGCAAGAGACAGGACGTGGAAAAGAGGTCGTTGGTGAAAGAGAAGAGATGGAGGTAGGGTGAATAGGTTGGCATTAGAGGAGGAAATTTTGCGGGCTGGCTTGTAGTAGGAGAGTAGTGAGGTGAGATTCATTCATTCATTCATTCAATCGTATTTATTGAGCGCTTACTGTGTGCAGAGCACTGTACTAAGAGCTTGGGAAGTACAAGTTGGCAACATATAGAGCGGGTCCCTACCCAGTAGCGGGCACACAGTCTAGAAGGGGGAGACAGAGACAGAGAACAAAAGAAAACATATTAACAAAATAAAATAAATAGAATAAATATGTACAAATACAATAAATAAATAGAGTAATAAATACGTACAAACATATATACATACATACAGGTGCTGTGGGGAGGAGAAGGAGGTAAGGGGGGATTGGGAGGGAGAGAAGGGGGAGAGGAAGGAGGGGGCTCAGTCTGGAAAGGCCTCCTGGAGGAGGTGAGCTCTCAGTAGGGCTTTGAAGTGAGGAAGCGAGCTAGCTTGGGGGATGTGAGGAGGGAGGGCATTCCAGGCCAGGGGGATGACGTAGGCCGGGGGTCGACGGAGGGACAGGCGAGAACGAGGCACGGTGATCAGATTAGCGGCAGAGGAGTGGAGGGTGCGGGCTTGGTTGTAGAAGGACAGAAGGGAGGTGAGGTAGGAGGGGGCGAGGTGATGGAGAGCTTTGAAGCCGAGGGTGAGGAGTTTTTGCCTGATGCATAGGTTGATTGGTAGCCACTGGAGATTTTTGAGGAGATAAGAGGGGGAGAGGTGACTGAGAGCTGTAGAGATGCTGGTGAGGAGTTTCTGTTTGACGCAGAGGTGGATGGACAACCACTGGAGGTTCTTAAGGAGTGGAGATACATGGTCAGAGCTGGTAACGTCTGCCATTCAGTGGTTTTTAATGAGCACCTACTATCTGAAGAGCACCATGCTCAGTTCTGTGGAAGAGAACAAGGGTGGCAACATTAGACACGGTCCTTTGAGAGGGCAGTCACTAACAACTCAGGGTTCTCCTCAGGGTGATGTTCTATGACCGCTATGCCTGGAATGCCCTCCCTCCGCACATCAGCCAAGCTAGCTCTCTTCCTCCCTTCAAAGCCCTACTGAGAGCTCACCTCCTCCAGGAGGCCTTTCCAGACTGAGCCCCCTCCTTCCTCTCCTCCTCCTCCCTCTCCCTATCCCCCCTTACCTCCTTCCCCTCCACACAGCACCTGTATATATGTATATATGTTTGTACGTATTTATTACTCTATTTATTTCTTTTATTTGTACATAATTATTCTATTTATTTTATTTTGTTAATATGTTTTGCTTTGTTCTCTGTCTCCCCCTTAAGCTCACGTGGGAGATAGAAGGCTCTCCCACATCAGATTTGCCATGAAACAGGAGGCTGCATCCGGTGAGAGATAATTTATTTGGTTGAGCTCAGAAACCAAGTAAGTGGTCAGGATATTTGATCGATTGATTTTGGTTTCCTTCTGACTAAAGGTTGAAAATTACGAGGGGCAGCTTCTCATGTCGACGCATTTGGCTCATCCGAAACCAACCTACTCACTGTATTTTGGTCTCATCTATCCCGCTACTGACCTTTAGCCCATGGCCTTCCACTGGCCTGGAACTCCCTCCCCCTTCATATAATAATAATGATAATAATAATGATAACAATAACAATAATGATAATAATAATGATTGTATTTGATAGCACTGTTCTAAGCGCTGGAGAAGATTCAAGGTTATCAGGTTGGACACAGTCTCTGCTGCACATGGGGCTCATGGGCTTCAACCTCAATTTACAGATTAGGGAACTGAGGCCCAGAGAATACAAGTGACTCGCATAAGGTTACACAGCAGGCATGTGGCAGAGCCAGGACTGGAACCCAGGTCCTTCTGACTCTCAAGCCCTTGCTCTTTCAACTAGGCCTCGCTGTCTACTCTGACAGACCATCGCTCGCCCCACTTTCAGAGATTTAATAAAATCACACCGCCTCCAAGAGGCTCTTCCCAACTGAGCCCTCATTTTCGCTACTTCCTCTCCCTTCTGCCTTGCCCTTGCACTTGGATTTACACCCTTTATTCTCCACACTCACATCCCCACAACACATATGTACATATTTGAAATGTATTTCAATGTATTTCTCCCCATCTAGTCTGTAGGCTCCTCGTCGATAGCAAATATGTCTGCCAATTCTGTTATATTACACTCTCCCAATCGCTTAGTATAGTGCTCTGAACAAAGTAAATGCTCAATAAATACCGTTGATGGATTGATGTGACTGTCATTGTCTGTTGAGGCTCTAAATTATCTTCCTCCTTATTGTTTTTCTAGGCGGTCTCAGCAATCTTTGGGAAATGGTCAACCGCACGGCAGTGAGGGGATTCCTCTTGCTGGGATTCTCGGAGGTCCGGGAACTGCAGCTGGTCCATGCCGCGCTGTTCCTCCTGGTTTACCTGGTGGCCCTGATGGGGAATCTCCTCATCGTCGCCGTCACCGCCCTCGACTGGCGCCTCCACACGCCCATGGACTTCTTTCTCAGGAACCTGTGCTACATCTCCATCACTGTCCCCAAATCCATCGACAACTCCCTGACCAACCGTAGAGAAATCTCCTATACTGTGCAGCACAGGTTTGTCTGGTGATTGTCCTTTCGTAGGTGTAGAATAATTTCTCCTCAGGGTGATGTTCTATGACCGCTATGCTGCCATCTGCCTCCCCCTGCGTTACGAGGTCTTCGTGAACAGAGTGGCCCGTGGAAAGATAGCGGCCGCCTCGTGGCTCCGTGGGGACCTACTTGGAGTCTTGTTTTCAGCTTTGACCTTCTCCCCGTCCTTCTGTGTGTCCAATGTCGTCCAGCAGTTTTTCTGCGACGTCACCTACCCGGTGAAGATACCTGATCCGAGGACCACGTCGCGCTGACGTGAGCATTACCGCTGGGTTAGTGTTAGGTGTCGTCTGCTTCATTCTCATCATCGTCTCATACACGCGCATTTTCCGGGCCATGTTGAGGATGCCGGCCGCCGTCATCACTCTCTTTGTCATCACTTGTTACTGTGTTTTCTTGAAGCCACCCTTAGATTCCCCCTCAGTCCTGGACCTGCTGATGTCCGTGTTCTACACCATGCTGCCCCCAGCCCTGACCCACCTCATCTACAGCCTGAGGAACAGGGACCTGAAGGCTACCCAGGGGAGAGGGCTAGGCAGGGATTGGCTTCCATCTTGGGGATGTGAAGTCACCATTCTTTGCCTGCTGGAGTTTCCATGGCCACAGTAACTGACCCCAGCATCTTTCAGAGACCGGATCTTTGTGTGTTTCACCAACAGACCACCCTAGAAGAATGGAAAACCATGTATAACACTTATTTAGAATAAGCTCCTCATTTCCACAGACTGTGTCAGGCTAGATTCGTCTTCTGCCTCCTGAGCTGAAGGCCACCCTTCGAAAGAGGGCACAAGTCTTAATGGAAGGTGACACTCAAAGTCATACCATTGTCAGTCAGAACTGATTTTCCCCGAGAAATAATGTCATCGGTGGGGGATTAGCTCCTGAATTGACTCATCTCCCTTCCTTGGAACCCAATCTCAAGCTTCTAAACTTTACACTGCCCAATTACCAGGTTGCAGAACGTACCTAGCTCCTATTATTTCATTTCTTTACAGTGTGTTTCATGTCTAAATGTGTGTGTGTGTGTGTGTGCGTGTGTGTGTGTGTTTCTGTATGTGCACCGTATTGCTCAAACAAAAGTAATATTCCCCTGAGTGATTAATTACATTTTGTTTTGTTTTCGTTTTTTCACTGGCACTCAGAGTGATAAATCAATGCTTTTTTGTGCTGTTATTTTCAAACTCGTATTTGTTAATCACTTACTATGTGACAGGCACGGTACTAAGCACTTGGATAGATACAAGGTAATATGTTTGGACATAGTCGCTGTCCCTCCTGGTGTTCGTGGTCTTAGTCTCCATTTTACAGATGAGGAAACTGAGGGATGGAGGAATGAAGTGACTTGCCCAAGGTCACATAGCAGGGAATTGGCAGAGTTAGGACTACAAACCCAGGTCCTCTGACTTCTGGGCCCATGTTTTATCCACTAAGCCATCCAGGCACCACATCTACTGCAGGAGAGTTCCACCAGCACCACCAATTATTCAGGACTAACTCTCAAACTACAAGAAATGATAAGCGAAGCAGCATGGCCTAGTGGAAGGAGCACGGGCCCAGACGTCAGAGGACCTGTGTTGTAATCCTAACTCTGCCAATTCCGTACTATGTGACCTTGGGCAAATCACTTCATTTCTCCATCCCTCAGTTTCCTCAACTGTAAAATGGGGATTCAATACCTGTCCCTCCCCCGACTTAGACTGTGAGCCCGGTGTGGAACCTGATTGTTTTGTACCTAACTCTGTACTTAGAACAGTGCTTGACACATAGTAAGTGCTTAACGAATTCCATGAGCAAAGAAGTTCTGAATGGTAGTCAGTCTCCAAGCATCAAAGCTATACTCACCTGAACACTACTATGTGGGGTGGTGATCAGAGTTCCGCACACAGTAAACATGCGATAAATACTATCGATTGATTGATTGAGTGAGTGAGTGATGAACGGAGAATGAGAAACAGCAGATTACCCAAACAGCTACTGAATGGAAAGCAGAAACTGAGAAACTGAAAACAAGGAGTCAGACGGCAGAAAAACGTCTGAAATGATATTTCATCCTGTAGACCAGTTTCAAGGACCAAGCACCACGTGACCAGAGGATTCTCTTTTCCCCTGGGCCCCGAGGTCCCTGGGTAGGGCCCCGATCTGGTCCTCCAGGGATTCCCCTCAGAGTTGCGCCAGCTTTATCTTTGGGGACGGGGTCTGTCTGGAGAAGCATCTCAGTGTCCACGGGAGAGTGGAGAAGGTATGAGGGCTCCTCGTTGTCCCTCCTTGTCTGACTGAACCCAGGAATCCGATGGGAGACAGGGGACCAACCCAGCATGGCAGAGGTCGCCGACCCCCAGCCCCACGCTGCCCAGGTGAGTGTACGCTGGGGTGGGGATGGAGGGACGGAGAGAGGCCAGCAGCCCATAGTGAGTCTATGGGGAATCTCGCACTCGGCCCCCAGGTTGAAGTTCGGATCAGGGCTGCATTGCAGGCGGGTTTGCAGGAGCAGAACCGAGGCTTCAGCAAGGACGAGACAGTGGCAGGTACCACAGCACAAGCCACTAGTACTGGAATCACTTCGTCTGCTCAGGTTCTTAGTCAACGGTCTTTGTACCTGGACCAGCACTTATCTGCTGTCTGTTCTAGGACAGCTCCTTTATCGTCTCGCTGACAGCCCTTCATCGGCCCTCTATCGGCCCTCTGTCATCCCTCCGTCATCTCTTCGTCGCCCCTTCGTCAACGCACCATCTTCCTTCCATCCCCCTAGACTGTCAGCTTGTTATGGGCAGGAAACGTATCTACCAATTCTGTTGGATTGTCCTCTCCTTAACGCTTTAGTCCAGTGCTCCAAACACAGTAAGCGCTCAGTAAATACCATCGATTAATCATTTCTCCCAGCACTCTGCCAAAACCGAGTTGACGTATGTAATTGGGGTCCCACGCCAGACCATTCCCTGTTTAACCAGATTTCACCCTGCTGTTCATTTTCCTCGTATTGAGACAGCTGCAGTCGGATTCCCTGGACCTGCAGCTTGTGTGTGTGTGTGTTTGTGTGTGTGCGCGCGTGCGCGCGCGCGTGTGTGTATTTGTGTGTGTGCGTGCGCGCACGCACTTACGCCTTTGTGTACAAGCTTAGGGCAGCGTAGGAGAATCATTGGGCAAATCCCAGACTTTAGGGAAGAGATACATCTTGGTAGGGGTACAGTGGGGAATGTTCTCCGTTTCACCCTAGGGAACAGGTTTGGGGGTCACAGAAGAGCTGAATGAGTGACTAGATACACTTATGGGTGTATGCGTCTACCTACTTGTTTGTATTTTACTCTCCCAAGTGATTAGCACAGTGCTCTGCAAAAAGTAAGTGGTCAATAAATACGATTGCCTCTGTGCGACTGTCCCTGTGTGGGAGAACCCCGGTCTGTGAGTGAGCGGGAATACATGTGAGGACATTATTTGTTTGGATATATGTATGTTTAGCTGTAATTTTGTGGGTGAAAATGAATTTATGTGCTTCAGCGTGCCTTGTAGGGTTCGTATGTCCTTGCTTTTTGTGTCCACGGGGGGCTCAATAAACACTGTTATTACTATTACCAGTCAGTCAATCAGCTTAGTACAGTGCTCTGCACAGAGTAAGCGCTCAATAAATACGACTGAAGTAATGAATATTTATTGAGCTCAGAGCAGAGCTCTGTGTGTAGAGCACTATACTACGTGCTATGGAGAGTACAATATAACAATGTAACATACACTCCCTACCTACAGTGAGCTTACAGTCTCTGGACATATCTGTAATTCATTTTATATTAACATCTTTATACCCCTTTGGACTGTAAGGTTGTTGTGAGGAGGAAATATGTCTATCAACTCTGTTACATTGTATTCTCCCAAGTATTTAGTACAGTGCTCTGCACACAGTAAATGATCAAAAATACGATTTCCCAATTGCTTGATGGACTGATACTACAACTTCTAGTAGGGCTTTTGCTGTTATTACTGCGATTATTACCATGACTGCTTTCCTGTCTTATGTCTTTGTTATCTTGTTGTCCCCACTTGGAGAATTATGGTGTCAATCCCCCTTTGGAATTCCCTCCTACTTTCGTGGCTCCTAGTTACGTGGAAGTCTTTTACCAAGTTTCTAGGTCATTTTGTAATTGATATCTCTCTTCCAATATACCATAAGCTTCTCCTTCCATAGAGTCACCGGCAAAATTCCTGTTGATTTCTTCACCTCATCAAGATCTTTGTCCTGTGCAGGGAGTCATCATCATCTACCAATGACCAACATCTCCATGGTGAGGGAACTCCTCCTGCTGGGTTTCTCCGTGGTCCGGGCGCTGCATCTGGTCCAGGCGGCGCTGTTCCTCCTGATCTACCTGGCAGCCCTGAAGGGGAATCTCCTCATCATCACCATTACCACCCTTGACCGGCGCCTCCACACCCCCATGTCCTTCTAAATCAGGCACCTGTCCGTACTCGACTTCTGCTACATCTCCGTCCCCGTCCCCAAATCCATCAAGAACTCCCTGGCTAACAAGAGATCCATCTCCCTAGCCGGCTGTGCCGTCCAGGTCTTCTTCGTGGTCTGGGTTGGCGGCTCAGAGCTGTCTGTCCTCACGGTGAAGACCTACGACCGCCAAGCTGCTATCTGCCTCCCCCTGAGCTACGAGTTCGTCAGGGCTCGAGGGTCCTTTGGGAAGATGGCTGCCGCTTCCTGGCTCAGCACGGGCCTTATTTCAGCAATGTGCTCAGCTGGGACGTTCTCCCTGTCCTTCTGCGGGTCCCACACCTTCCCCCAGGTCTTCTGTGACATCCCCGCGCTGCTGAAGATCACATCCTCCGAGAAGCACACCACCATCAACGCGAATGTGATTTCTGGGGCAGCCTTAGGTTTCGTCTGCTTCATTTCCATCGCCGTCTCATACGTGAGCATCTTCGGGGCCGTGCTGAGGATGCTGGCCACCAAGGGCCGGGCCAGAGCCTTCTCCACCCGCCTGCCTCACCTCATCGTCGTCACTGCTTTCCTCTCTACGGGTTTATTTGTTTATATGAAGCCGTCCTCAGATTCCTCCTTGATCGTGGACTTGCTGATGTCCGTTTTCTACACGGTGCTGCCCCCGGCCCTGAACCCCCTCATCTACAGCCTGAGGAACCGGGACATGAAGGCCGCCATGGGCAGGATCCTAGAAGGGTCATTCACCCAGCCCCTGCTCTGGGACAAAATGTCTCCTTCCTTGTGCAAATAATCTCATACCATCACTTTACCGAGGAATTGCCCTTGGACCTATCCATATACTTAGCTGTCCTACAGGGTTCACAGACAACGATAGACGTTGATGAATTGTCAAAGGTTGGAAGGGAGGCGGCTAAGACTGAAGGACGACTGACAATCTAGTTCTGGGGAGGCATCATGGCCTATGGGAAGGAGAGTCCTTGTAGACTGCAAACTCACAGTGGGCAGGGAATGTGTTTAACAACTCTGTTAAACTGGACTCTCCCAAGGGCTTAGTATAGTAAATCCTGTTTTGGGGAGGTTCTAATCCCTGCTCAGCCACATGTCTTCTGTGTGACATTAGGCAAGCCACGTAACTTCTCCGTGCCTCAGTTATTTCATTTGTAAAATGGGGATTAAGACTGTGAACCCCACATGGGACAACCCGATTACCTTGTATCTACCCGACTGTGCTTAGAATAGTGCTTGCCATATAGCGAGTGCTTAACAAATACCATAATTTAAAAAAAATTTATAATGGCCTAAAAGAATGGGAATCGCTCTAGGCTATAAGCTCACTGTGGGCAGGGAACATGTTTACCAACTCTGTTTTATTGAACTTTTCCAAGTGCTTAGTACAGTGCTGGGCCCAGAGTAAGTGCTCAATAAATATGTTTGATTGATTGATTGAGTCTCAGGTTCTGATGCCAACTCTGCTACTGGCTTGCTGTGTGACCTAGGGTCAGTGACATAACATCCCTAGAATCTCTCTTGCTCTTCCATTCTGTGTCCCTGTGGGACAGGAGTTGTGTTTGAACTGATTTTTTGTTTCTACTCCACCACGTGGAACATTTTAGGCACACAACCTCTTAATAAATACAATAAACACAGCTGGCACTTGTCAGCTGTGTGACTTTGGGCACTTAACTTCTTTGTGCATTAATTACCTCATCTGTAAAATGGGGATTAAGAATGTGAGACCCTCGTGGAACAACCTGATTACCTTGTATCTCTCCCAGGGTTTAAAACAGTGCTTGGCATATAGTAAGCCCTTAACAAATGCCATTATTATTATTATTATTATTATTATTATTATTATTATTATTAATATCATTATTAGCAACGATTATGACAATATAATTATATGCTTTTTAGCAAGACTCTGAGGGTGGGAATGAAAATTGGGAAAGGGGATGTGGCATGGGAGAAGGGACGAAAAGGTGACTGCAGCTCCATCCTTTCTGGTCAATCCGTTTTTTCTTCCTTCGATCCATTAATCCTTCCAACCATTCACCTATCCATCCATCCATCCATCCATCCATCCATCCATCCATCCATCGCACGGGATTGGGAGACAGAGGTCGCGGGTTCTAATCCCAGCTCCGCTATTTGTCTGCCCTGTGACCTTGGGAAAGTCACTTTACTTTTCTGTGCCTCAGTTACCTCATTTGTAAATTGTAGATTGAGACTGTGAGCCCCATGAAGGACAGGGACTGTGTCCAACCTGATTACCTTGTATCTACTCCAGCACTTATAAGGGTGCTTTGCACATAGTAAGCGCTTAACAAAGACCATAACTATTATTATTATTATTATTATTATTATCATTATTATTATTATTATTAGTGGTATTTATTGACCACATGCAGGGTGCAAAGCACTGTAGTAAGCTCTCAGGAGAGGTGAAAAGAGATAAAAGTGCATTGTTCCTCCTCTGTAGGAGATTATGATCTAATGCGGGAGATAGACACAGAATAATTTATGTAGAGGAGGAAGGAGAGAAGGGAAAGATGAGAAAGTGGATGAACGCTTGATTCAGTACAGTTTATATAGTCAGTATAAACAGACCTTCAACGGATTGACTGACAGATTGAGTGTTTCAGGTTGTGAATTAGACAAAGGTGAAACCATTCACAGTGGCTAAAGACTGTCGTTGAAAACGGGAACCGTTGGGACTCTGGGATGCAGCTGCCGCTGTTTCCACGGCAACCCCAAGGGCCGGCACCATCGCTAATGCTGCAAGGGCGTGCCCTTTTCTCCCAGCAGCCTCAGAAACCACGTGACCAGCGGGTACTTGGCTTGTCCAGGCCCTGAGGTCTTTCGGCAGGGCCCCAAGCCATCCTCCAGGGACCCCCTGGGAGCAGCTCCTGCTTTATCTACAGGGATAGGAGCCTGTCTGGAAAGCTTCTCAGGGTCTGAGAGGGAATGAAGAGGGACCGAGGGCTCCTCTATATTCCTTTCTGGCTGACCGAACTCATGAGTCTGAGATGAAAGTTCGGACCAGCCCATCTCTGCAGAAGTCAGCGACCCCCAGCCCCACGCTGCCCTGATGAGGGTGACCGTGGGTGAGTGGAATGGAGGGGCGAGGGGATCGAAGATGAGGATGGAAGTGATGGGGCCTAAGTTGGGTTCGGAACAGGACCGCGGCTCCCAGCGGGGCAATGGTGCTAGCAGGAGGGGAGGTGTTTCCCAGTTCAGTAACCCCCAACAATCACACACCTCTCCTCCTTCCTCCTCAAACCTCGCTATCATAATAATGATGGCATTTGTTCAGCTCTTACTGTATGCAAAGCACTGTTCTAAGCGCTGGGGGGGATACAATGTCGTGGGGCTCACATTCTTTATGTCCATTTTACAGATGAGGTAACTGAGGCCAGAGAATGTAAGTGACTTGCCCAAAGTCACACAGCTGACAAGTGGCAGAGCCGAGATTAGAACCCATGACCTCTGGCTCCCAAGCCCGTGCTCTTTCCACTTTGCCATGCTGGTACCATGCCAGCTACCTGCCAGGCTAACGTGCTCCAGCACTGTGTCAGCACTATGGACAGCCACTTTGGGATTTCTTGGGTCCCAGAATCCCTTGCAGATGGTAATTAACATGCAGGGCTGAGAGAGTGTGACCAGCTTGGACCGCCACTGGCACTATTAACAATTCCTCCCTGTAAGAGTTTTTCCTAAATGTTGGGAGAAAACAAATAGCGGGAAATGTTGGAATACCGGCCTTCATGGGCTTTCCAGCTGGCTGGGCTATGTTGACACAATATAATTTACTATCAATCATGTAATCTTGAATCATATTTATTGAGAGCTTATTGTACGCACTAAGCACTTGGAGAGTAATAATAACAGTAGTAGTACTTGTTGAGCTCTTACTATGTCACAAGCACTTTCCTCAGTGCTGGGGTGGATACAGGTTAAGCACAGTCCTTGTTCCACATGGGGCTCACAGTCTTAACCCCAATTTTACAGATGAGGTAACTGAGGTTCAGAGACAATAAATGACCATGGTCACACAGCAGACATGAGACGGAGCCGGAATTAGAACCCAGGTCCTTCTGACTTCTTCTGACTCCCAAGACTGTGCTCTGTCCCCTTTAGAACATCATAACAGACACATTCCCTGCCTCATCTAGAAGAAAAGAAAGAATGAAAGATGAATATGCAATTATTGCGTGCCATTTTACTGATAAGGAAACAGAGGCCCAGAGAAGTGAAGCAACTTGACCAAGGTTCCACAGTAGCAAAAGGAGAGAGGCAGGATTAGAACCCAAATCCTCTTACTACCAATAAGCTAGGCTTGGGAGAGTACAATAAAACAGAGCTGGTAGTTGTGTATGCTACCTACAAGGAGCTCATAGTCAAGAAGAGAACTCCTAGGCCCATGCTTTTTCCACTAAATGAGGATGGAAATGAGTTGAATAGTGCTTGATTTAGGTGAAGTGGATTTAGAAGGCTGGGAATGAATGGGGAAGCTCGTTGGAGGAGTGGGTGATTTTAGCAGTGTTCAGAATTCGGGAAGACCTGTGCTCTCTCTGATTTTGAGTGGATAGGAGAGGGAGTTCCAGGCTAGTATGTAAACGGGAGAGTCGATTGTGAGTAACAACTAGAAAGTTGCTTTGAGAGCTGAGAAGACGAGATCAACGATGGACAGGAGTGAAGTGCAGTCATAGGGTAGAAAGCCTTCAAGTCGACTGTGAGTTTTTGCTGCTTATGAAAAGACACAACTTGTCCTGAGTGAAGGCTGAGGAGAGGAGTAGATGTAGGCTGAGCGATGCTTTAGGAACAATAATAATAATAATTATGGTTTTTGTTAAGCTCTTAATATGTGCAAAGCACTGTTCTAAGCACTGAAGTGGTTACAAGGTGATCAGGTTGTCCCACGGGGGGCTCACAGTTTTAATCCCCATTTTACAGATGAGGTAACTGAGGCCCAGAGAAGTTAATTGACTTGCCCAAAGTCACACAGCTGACAGTTGGCAGAGCCGGGATTTGAACCCATGAACTCTGACTCCAAAGTCTGGGCTCTTTCCACTGAACCACGCTGAATGAGGTATTCTTGTGTTTCTGTGAGTCCACGTGTGAATGCACATATTGAGCAAATTGAATCAGTTTGATGTATATGTGGGTTTTATTTTTGTTGTTTGTCTTATGGTATTGTTATGTACTTATTATATTCCAGGTACTGTACTAAGCACTGGGGTGGATACTAGATAATCAGGTTGGACTCAGTCTATGTCCCACATGTTGCTTTCAGTCATAATCCCCAATTTGCTAATGAGGTAACTGAGGCACAGAGAAGGTAAATTACTTGCCCTAGTTTATACAGCAGACAAGGGGCGGGGACAGGATTAGAATTCAGGTTCTTCTGTCTACCAGGCTAATTCTATCTCCACTAAATGGATGAATTTATGTATAAAGGCACTTCGTGTTTAACTCTAAAACCACCGAAAAAATTTCACTGCAGTTATGTTCATATCTTTATGTTCTCTGACGTCTCCTATCCCCTATTCCTTTTAGTTTCAGTGTCCTCAACCAAAAATAATACTCATCATAGTTATTAAGTGCTTACAACGTTCCAAGCAACGTACTAAGTGCTGGGGGAGATTCAGGACAATCTGATAGAACACAGCCATGTCTCATGAAGGATTCATAGACTACGTAGGAGGGGAAAAAAGGTATCGAATCCTCATTTTACAATTGAGAAAACTGAGGTGTAGAGAAATTTAATCACTTTCCCATGACTATACAGCCGACAAGTGGTAGAGTTGGAATTAGAAGCCAGGTCCTCTGACTCCCGGGCCTGAGATCTTCCCAATAGCACCCTGTTCCTATACAGTTCATATCTTTGTGCTTCCAGTAGAATGTAATTTCCTTGGGGGCAGTGATCACATGTCCTATTACTGTGTCCTCCTTGGGTACTCAATAAATAAAATTGATTGACTTATACTTATTCCTTCACCCCCAACATCACTGTCGGTAAATTGAAGTCTTCCTTCCATTTTCCTTTTCAGGGAGTCGACACCATTTCCCAGAAATGATCAATGTCTCCACGGTGAACTCAAATATCATTTTGAATTCAATAAATGTCCCCTCTCCATACTCACTATCAAGTGCCCTGCCAATTCCTTCACTCATCCCATCAATTGACTCTAACCTTTGCTGTTCACTCATCACGTACAGAAATAAATTCTGTCTCCCAAAATGCCCAACGTCTCCACGGTGAGAGAATTCCTCCTGATGAGTTTCTCAGAATTCCGGGAGTTGCAGCTGGTCCACGCCGCGCTGTTCCTACTGGTCTACCTGGCGGCCCTGACGGGGAATCTCCTCATCGTCGCCGTCACTGCCCTAGACCAGTACCTCCACACGCCGACGTACTTCTTCCTCAGGAACCTGTCCGTCATCGACCTCTGCTACATCTCTGCCACCGTCCCCAAGTCTGTCGTCATCTCACTGACAGATCATAGATCTATCTCCCTCTTGGGCTGTGTGGCCCAGGTCTGTTTGGTGGATCTGTTTGCTGTTTCAGAGCTGTTCGTCCTCACGGCGTTGTCCTACAATCGCTACGTCGCCATCTGCCGCCCCCTGCGCTATGAACTCATCATGAACAACACGGCCTGTGGAAAGATGGTGGCCGCCTCCTGGCTCAGCGGGGTGCTGATTAGCGTCCTGCTTTCAGCTTTGACTTTCTCCCTGAGATTCTGTGGGTCCAACATCGTCCAGCAGTTCTTCTGTGATGTCTCCCCGCTGCTGAAGATCTCCTGCTCCGAGAACCACGTCGCCATAGATGTGAGCATCTTCGGAGGGTCAGCTTTAGGTATTGTCTGCTTCATCTGTATCGTCGTCTCCTACGTGCGCATCTTCCAGGCTGTGCTGAGGATGCCGGCCTCCGAGAGCCGGGCCAAAACATTCACCGCCTGCCTGCCCCACTTCACCGTCTTCACTGTCTTCGTCTCTACGGCCATCATCTCCTACCTCAAGCCCGTGTCAGACTCCCCCTCGACCCTGGACCTGCTGGTGTCCGTGTTCTACACCGTGGTGCCCCCCACCATGAACCCACTCATCTGCAGCCTGAGGAATCGGGACATGAAGGCCGCCCTGGGGAGAGTCCTAAAGAGGAGATTCTTCCTCCCTCCTCTAAGAGACAAAGCGTCTGTTTCCTTTTGCTGACCTACCCATTCCATATCAAGATTCTGACCGTGGGGGTATCTGTCCAAAGAGAAAGTCCAGTGCCTGTGAATTTGTCCCTGTCTGGGACAGAGGCTGATTAGACATGTGTGACTGTAAGCCTGGTGTGGGCAGGGATTGTCTGTCTTTATTCTGAATGTTACTTTCCAAACGCTTAGTATCGTACTCTGCACAGAGTAAGCACTCAATAAATATGACTGAATGAATGAATAAAAGTCTTACAATTGATTGTTTGGGTGGAATCATGGCATATTGGAATGACCATGTGGCTGGGAGTCATGAGATTTGAAATCTGCCAGATTCTGTCACCGGCCTGCTGTATGACCTTGGTCCAGTCACGTAACCTCTTTGGGTCTCTTCTCATGCCCCGGGTTCCTTTCCCTCCTCCTTCCCTCACCCCCAACGATCTGGCCTTCTACTTCATTAATAAAATTAAATCCATCAGGTCCGACCTCCCCAAAGTCATTCCCCCTCCTTCTCCAACCCCCCGGCTCTCAACACTTTCTGCTACTCTCCCATCCTTCCCAGCATTATCCTCAGAGGGGCTCTCCTCCCTCCTCTCAAGTGCTACTCCGGCCACCTGTGCTTCTGACCCCATTACCTCTCATCTCATGAAATCCCTCGCTCCGTCCCTTCTCCCCTCCTTAACTTCCATCTTCAAACGCTCACTCTCCACTAGTTCCTTCCCCTCTGCCTTCAAAAATGCCCATGTCTCTCCCATCCTAAAAAAAACCCTCTCTTGACCCCACCTCACCTTCTAGTTATCGCCCCATCTCCCTCCTACTATTCCTTTCCAAACTCCTTGAACGAGTCATCTACACGCGCTGCCTTGAATTCCTCAACACCAACTCTCTCCTCGACCCCCTCCACTCTGGCTTCCGTCCCCTACATTCCATGGAAACTGCCCTCTCAAAGATCACCAATTACCTCCTCCTTGCCAAATCCAACCTTCTCACACTCTACCCTAATCCTCCTCTACCTCTCAGCTGCCTTCGACACTGTGGACCACTCCCTTCTCCTCAACACGCTATCCAACCTTGGCTTCACAGACTCTGTCCTCTCCTGGTTCTCCTCTTATCTCTCCGGTCGTTCATTCTCAGTCTCTTTTGCAGGCTCCTCCTCCCCCTCCCATCCCCTTACTGTGGGCGTTCCCCAAGGTACAGTTCTTGGTCCCCTTCTGTTCTCGATCTACACTCACTCCCTTGGTGACCTCAATCCCTCCCACGGCTTCAACTATCATCTCTACGCTGATGACACCCAAATCTACATCTCTGCCCCTACTCTCTCCCCCTCCGTCCAGGCTCGCATCTCCTGGAGGAGATGGCGCCATTTGGGCGCCATTCATTCATGCATGCATTCATTCATTCAGTCAGTCATTCAATCAATCAGTCAATCAATCGTATTTATTGAGCGCTTACTATGTGCAGAGCACTGTACTAAGCGCTTGGGAAGTCCACGTTGGCAACATATAGAGAAGGTCCCTACCCAACAGTGGGCTCACAGTCTAGAAGGGGGAGGCAGAGAACAAAACCAAACATATTAACAAAATAAAATAAATGGAATAGATATGTACAAGTAAAATAAATAAATAGAGTAATAAATACGTACAAACATTTATACAAATATACATGTGCTGTATATTGTTAGTGCTGTATTTTGTGCTGTATTTTGTTAGTATGTTTGGTTTTGTCTCCCCCTTTTAGACTGTGAGCCCACTGTTGGGTAGGGACTGTCTCTATATGTTGCCAATTTTTACTTCCCAAGCGCTTAGTACAGTGCTCTGCACACAGTAAGCGCTCAATAAATACGATTGATGATGATGATGAGGTAAGGTTGGGGGGATGGAGAGGGGGAATAGGGGGAGACGAAGGAGGGGGCTCAGTGTCGGAAGGCCTCCTGGAGGAGGTGAGCTCTTAGTAGGGCCTTGAAGGGAGGAAGAGAGCTTGCTTGGCGGATGTGCGGAGGGAGGGCATTCCACACCAGGGGGAGTACGTGGGACTGGGGTCGACGGCGGGACAGGCGAAAACGATGCACGGTGAGGAGATTAGCGGCAGATTTGCGGAGGGTGTGGGCTGGGCTGGAGATGGAGAGAAGGGAGGTGAGGTAGGTGGGGGCGAAGTGATGGGCAGCCTTGAAGTCGAGGGTGAGGAGTTTCTGCCTGATGCGTAGGTTGATTGGTAGCCACTGGAGATTTTTGAGGAGGGGAGTAATATGCCCAGAGCGTTTCTGGACAAAGATAATCCGGGCAGCGGCGTGAAGTATGGATTGAAGTGGGGAGAGACAGGAGGATGGGAGATCGGAGAGGAGGCTGATACGGGATAGGATGAGAGCTTGAACGAGCAGGGTAGCGGTTTGGATGGAGAGGAAAGGGCGGATCTTGGCGATGTTGCGGAGGTGAGACCGGTAGGTTTTGGTGACGGCTTGGATGTGAGGGGTGAACGAGAGAGCCGAGTCGAGGATGACACCAAGGTTGCGGGCCTGTGAGACGGGAAGGATGGCAGTGCCGTCAACAGTGATGGGAATGTCAGGGAGAAGGCAGGGTTTGGGAGGGAAGACCAGGAGTTCAGTCTTGGACATGTTGAGTTTTAGGAGGCGGGCAGACATCCAGATGGAGATGTCCTGAAGGCAGGAGGAGATGCGAAGCAGCATGGCTCAGTGGAAAGAGCACGGGCTTTGGAGTCAGAGGTCGTGGGTTCAAATCCCAGCTCCGCCACTTGTCAGCTGTGTGACGCTGGGCAAGTCACTTCACTTCTCTGGGCCTCAGTTCCCTCATCTGTAAACTGGGGATGAAGACTGTGAGCCCCTCGTGGGACAACCTGATTACCTTGTACCTACCCCAGCGGTTAGAACAGTGCTTTGCACATAGTAAGCGCTTAACAAATACCAACAGTATTATTATTATTATTATGCGAGCCTGGAGGGAGGGAGAGAGAGCAAGGGAAGTTAGGAACCTATCTGTCCCTGACCTTTGCCTCATCACCGTCATCATCCCCAAATATGTCCTCAACTCTGTGACCAACTGCAACTCCATCTCCTTCTTGGGCTGTGCTGTTCAGGTCTTTCTTGTGGTCCTGTTTGTTGCTTCAGAGTTTGTAATCCTCACAGCGATGTCCTACGACCGCTACGCCGCCATCTGCCGCCATCTGCGCTATGAGCCCATCATGAACAACACGGCCTGTGGGAAAATGGCAGCCGCCTCCTAGCTCAGCGGCGAGCTTGTTTTGGAGTCTTGTATTCAGCTTCGACTTTCCCCCTGAGCTTCTGTGGATCCAACATCGTACAGCGGTTCTTCTGTGACATCCCCTCCCTGTTGAATATCTCCTGCTCCGAAGATCACGTCGCCATCGATGTGAACGTCAACTGTCGGGTATCTCTAGGTTTCGTCTGCTTCATCTTCATCATCATCTCTTACGTGCACATCTTCCAGGCCGTGCTGAGGATGCCGGCCACCAAGAGCCGAACCAAAGCCTTCTCCACCGGTCTGCCCCACGTCACCGTCTTCACTGTTTTCGTCTCTACGGTCGTCATCTCCTACCTCAAGCCCGTGTCAGACTCCCCCTTGACCCTGGACCTGCTGATGTCCGTGTTCTACACCGTGATGCCCCGCGTCCGGTCCGATGAAGAACCGGGACATGAAGGCCGCCCAGGGGAGAGTCCTAAAGGAGAGATACCTCCACCCTCCTCTAAGGGACAAAATGCCTGTTTCCTTTTGCTGAACCATCTCATTCCTCATCAGGGTTCTGACCGTGGGGGTAGCCATGTAAAGAGCTGTCCAAAGAGAAGGTCCAGAGTCTGAAGATTTGTTAATGTCTTGGACAGAGGCTAATTAGACGTGTGTAGCTGTCAACCCGGTGTGGGCAGGGATTGTCTCTCTTCATTCAGAATGGTACTTTCCAAGAGCTTCGTACAGTGCTCTGCACGCGGTAAGCACTAAATGAATATGACTGACTGAATGAATAAATGACTGAGAAGTAATTGATTGGGCAGCAACTTGCCTTAGGGGAATGAGCACGTGGCTGGGAGTCATGAGATTGGAAAAGTCTGCCCGGTTCTGCCACCGGCCTGCTGTATGACCTTGGTCCACCCACGTAACCTCTTTGGGTCTCTGTAAAATCGGGATTCAATATGTGCTCTCTCTTTCACAATCTGAGCCCCTGTGGGTCCGGGAACGTGTCCGATCTGATTAGTTTGGTTCTGCTCCAGCACCTGGCAGTATTTGCAAGTAAATTCTTAATAAATTCAATAATGATAATGTTGATACTACTACTGATAATAACAGTAATTCTATGAATTTTAAGATCACTCTTGGTGACTATGAAAATCAAAAAATCGGAGGATGACAAGGGAGAAGGGTGAACCCGTTGTTGGGTAGGGACCGTCTCTATATGTTGCCAACTTGTACTTCCCAAGTGCTTAATACAGTGCTCTGCACACAGTAAGCGCTCAATTAATACGATTGAATGAATGAATAAATGAAAGTGTCCCCCACATTTGAGTGCCCGTTTACTTGTTTCGATGCTTGTCTCCCCCCTCTAGACTGTGAGCCCGTTGTGGGCAGGGATTGTCTCTATTTCTTGCTGAATTGTACTTTACAAGGGCTAAGTACAGTGCTCTGCACACAGTAAGCATTCAATAAGTACGATTGAATGAATGAATGAATGAATTTTACAGAGCAAATCCTTACCTTGATTCCATTCGTTCATCCATCATCCATCCCTCCATCTGTCTCTTCACCCATCTGTCTGTCCATCCATCCATCCAGCCAGCCATCCACCCAACCATCCTTCCCTAATAATTATAACAGTGGTATTTGTTAAGTGCTTACTACGTGCCAGACATTGTACTAAGTGCTGGGGCTGATACAAGCTAATCAGGTTTTACACAGTCCCTATCCCACGTGGTGCTCACAGTCTCAATTACGATTTTACAGATGAGATAACTGAGGCACAGAGAAGTAAAGTGCCTTGCCTAACTTCACACAGTAGACATTCTACCCGTCCAAACAGCCATCTATTCATCCATCTACCCACCCAATCCTTCCAACCATCCATCCATCCATCCATCCATCCATCCATCCATCCATCCATCCAACAGCCCATAATAATAAATAATAATAATGGCATTTATTAAGCGCTTACTATGTGCAAAGCACTGTTCTAAGCACTGGGGAGGTTACAAGGTCCCACGGGGGACTCACAGTCTTCATCCCCATTTTACAGATGAGGTAACTGAGGCACAGAGAAGTTAAGTGACTTGCCCAAAGTCACACAGCTGACAAGTGGCGAAGCTGGGATTTGAACCCCTGACATCTGACTCCAAAGCCCGGGCTCTTTCCACTGAACCATCTATCTATCAATCCATCCATCCGTCAAAAAACGGTATTTGTTAAATGCATCCTGGGTGTAAAGTACTGTAGTGAACCCTTCAGTGAGATCAAAATAAATGAAACACCATCCCTTCTTTCCAAGAGCTTAAAATCTCACAGTGGAGATAGACACAGAATTAATTAATCAGAGGGTGAAGAAGAGAACAGAAAGACTGGTAAAAAGATGACTGTGTGCTTAAAGAGTACATTTTATAAAAGCCACTATGTACAAAACTATAATGGTGGGTGTGAGTGCAAAAATGGAAAAGTGGTCTAAGATGCTCATGGGTAGTTGGGAGAAGATGACTTAGGGAGAAGAAAAAAGAATCGTGTGAGGCATCCTGGAAGTGGTTGGATGACGGAGGGACTTTGAATGTGGGAAAAGCTATGCTCTGATAGATTGTAAGCGTGGAGTAGGAAATTTGGGCTGACAGATTATTTCCCTATTTTCAATCACTGAGATATTTTGAAAGAGGACAGGGACATTCAGAGGAAAGAATGCACTGAGCTCCTCACCCCAGTTTAGTACAGTGTCTTAGCTCTGAGATCTAAGAGGATGAACCCTAGGCTACATTCTCAGTCTCTTTTGCAGGCTCCTCCTCCCCCTCCCATCCTCTTACTGTGGGGGTTCCCCAAGATTCAGTGCTTGGTCCCTTTCTGTTCTCGATCTACACGCACTCCCTTGGTGAACTCATTCGCTCCCACGGCTTCAACTATCATCTCTACGCTGATGACACCCAGATCTACATCTCTGCCCCTGCTCTCTCCCCCTCTCTCCAGGCTCGCATCTCCTCCTGCCTTCAGGACATCTCCATCTGGATGTCTGCCCGCCACCTAAAGCTCAACATGTCGAAGACTGAACTCCTTGTCTTCCCTCCCAAACCTTGCCCTCTCCCTGACTTTCCCATCTCTGTTGACGGCACTACCATCCTTCCCGTCTCACAAGCCCGCAACCTTGGTGTCATCCTCGACTCCGCTCTCTCATTCACCCCTCACATCCAAGCCGTCACCAAAACCTGCCGGTCTCAGCTCCTCAACATTGCCAAGATCCGCCCTTTCCTCTCCATCCATACCGCTACCCTGCTCATTCAAGCTCCCATCCTATCCCTTCTGGACTACTGCATCAGCCTTCTCTCTGATCTCCCATCCTCGTGTCTCTCTCCACTTCAATCCATACTTCATGCTGCTGCCCGGATTATCTTTGTCCAGAAACGCTCTGGGCATATTACTCCCCTCCTCAAAAATCTCCAGTGGCTACCAATCAATCTGCGCATCAGGCAGAAGCTCCTCACCCTGGGCTTCAAGGCTCTCCATCACTTCGCCCTCTACCTCACCTCCCTTCTCTCCTTCTACAGCCAAGCCCGCACCCTCCGCTCCTCCGCCGCTAATTTCCTCACCGTACCTCGTTCTCGCCTGTCCCGCCATCGACCCCCGGCCCACGTCATCCCCCGGGCCTGGAATGCCCTCCCTCTGCCCATCCGCCAAGCTAGCTCTCTTCCTCCTTTCAAGGCCCTACTGAGAGCTCACCTCCTCCAGGAGGCCTTCCCAGACTGAGCCCCTTCCTTCCTCTCCCCCTCGTCCCCCTCTCCATCCCCCCATCTTACCTCTTTCCCTTCCCCACAGCACCTGTATATATGTATATATGTTTGTACATATTTATTACTCTATTTATTTATTTATTTATTTATTTTACTTGTACATATCTATTCTATTTATTTTATTTTGTTAGTATGTTTGGTTTTGTTCTCTGTCTCACCCTTTTAGATTGTGAGCCCACTGTTTGGTAGGGACTGTCTCTATATTTTGCCAATTTGTACTTCCCAAGCGCTTAGTACAGTGCTCTGCACATAGTAAGCGCTCAATAAATACGATTGATGATGATGATGATGATGAAACCAGGGATTTTCCCGTTGTGTCCACCCAGCCAGTATCAGTGATTCGTTCCCATCACCCGGTTCTCAGAACCCCTCAGCCTCTGCCAAACGGATAATAATGACAACACTAAAAATAATTGCATTTATTAAGCACTTACTATGTGACAAGCACTGTTCAACCTGGGGTATACAGTCTTAATGCCTGTTTTCTAGATGAAGTAACTGAGACCCAAAGAAGTTAAGTGGTTTGCCCAAGGTCACGCAGCAGACAAGAGGCGGAGCTGGGATTAGAATCCACGTCCTCTGACTCCCAAGCCTACTAAACCATGCTGCTTTTCATGCTGCTTCTCTGGGTTGATCCCCCAAGCCAGTCCGGGAGAGGGTCTTAGGATGCATTTAGTCATTTCTCGTTCTCCCTAGACCTGCAATCAGAAGACGTCTGAAAATGCAGCTGATTAAGCGATGAACCGATTGTTTGAGATTATAAACAAAATAAAACTCAGAGAAGCAGCGTTTATTGAGCGCTTAATGTGTGCAGAGCACTGTACTAAGCGCTCGATAGAACATGAACCTGGGAGTCAGAATGACCTGGATTCAAATCTCGGCTCTGCTACCTTTCTGCTGTGTGACCTTGGGCAAATCTCTTCACTTCACTTCTGACCTCGGTTCCCTCATCTGGAAAATGGGGTTTGAGACTGTGAGCCCATCTGGGACAGGGACATGTCTGACCCAATTTGCTTGTGTCCACTCCAGCGCTTAGTATGGGATGGCATGGGATGAAGCTCCAAACCTCAGAGCTTAACCAGAGCGCTAGTATTAATCACAGAAAGGGATTGATGATTAGTCTGTTGATATTGTCATAGGAAGGAGACCCAGAGTGGGAACCACGTGGGACTGAACAGTCATTTAGGTTGTGCGGGCCGGGACCACAGGGAGCCCATGATCCCAGCCTTCCGAGATTCCCGGACAGTCAGCTCTCTCAGCGGAACCCCGGGCCCGTCCTCCTACGGGGAATCCCCCAGGAAATAACAGGGCCATCGCCTGAGAGGACAGCACAGCCAACCAGAAAACGAGGATACTGACAGCTCTCATCCCTCGCCCAGACCTTCCTGTCACCGCCACAAGAGTCCAGGACCGACGAGATGGAGTGAGCCTCTCTCTCAGCAGAGGTAGATGCTCTCCAGCCCAGGACAGGCCCGGTGACTCCAGAGTGGGGCAGGGGAAAGGTGAGGGAAATTTCAATAGGAAACTGAGATGACCAGAGTCAGAGTCACAATTTCTCTAAATTAAAAGCAGTGTCACTTAGTTGAAAGAGTATGGGCCCGGGAGTCAAGGGGACCTGGGTTCTAATTCCGCCTCTGCCACTTGTCAGCTGTGTGACTTTGGGCAAGTCACTTAACATCTCTGTGCCTCAGTTACCTCAACTGTAAAATGGGGATGAAGATTGTGAGCCCTACATTGGACAACCTGATTACCTTGTATCTACCCCAGTGCTTAGAACCGTGCTTGGCACATATTAAGCGCTTAAGAAATACCATTATTATTAGTATTATTATTATTACTCCGAGTTCTGCCACTTATGTGGTGTGTGACATTGGGCAAGTCATTTCACTTCTTTGTGCCTCAGTTAACTCATCTGTAAAATGGGGATTAAGACTGTGAGCCCCGTGTCAGACCCGATTTGCTTGTATCCCCCTCAGTGCTTAGTACAGTGCTCGGCACATATTAAGCACTTAACGAATGCCGTTAAAAATCCTGAGAGTAAGAGCTTGTTGATACATTCAATTTTGCTATAATCCTTGTTTCTCGGCACACAGTAAGAGCTCAGTAAATACCACTCATCCTAATCCCAAGAGAAGCAGCCTGGCTCAGTGGAAAGAGCCCGGGCTTTGGAGTCAGAGGTCGTGGGTTCAAATCCCGGCTCCGCCAACTGTCAGCTGTGTGACTTTGGGCAAGTCACTTCGCTTCTCTGGGCCTCACTTCCCTCATCTGTAAAATGGGGATGAAGACTGTGAGCCCCCCGCGGGACAACCTGATCACCTTGTAACCCCCCAGCGCTTAGAACAGTGCTTTGCACATAGTAAGCGCTTAATAAATGCTATCATTATTATTATTATTATCCCCAGAAAAGGGCAATATCTTGCCATGTGAGTTTCTCCCTGAATGTTTTTCATCTCTGTCTGAAATCAGGTCCTATCACGTGATGCCCAAGGACATCTTGCATGACATGTCCAACGTCTCCACGGTGACGGGATTCCTCCTGCTGGATTTCACTTGTATCTATCCCAGAGCTTAGAACAGTGCTTGGCATCTAGTAAGCGATTAACAAGAACAGGAATAATAATATTAATAATGATAATAATAATAACAACAATAATAATAAGAAGAATAATTGGATGCAGGAGGGGCAAAGGGGCTGGTGCTGGACAGTGAATGGAGCTGTGGGTAGAAGAGTGGGGAGAAGTGAGGGGGGTGGCAGTTGACAGAAGGAGCTTAATTTTAGAGAGGGCAGGGAGGGTAGCAAGCGGGACCAGGAGTGGTAGGGATAAAGTGAGGTCTGGAGTAGGGAGGACTAGTACAACCAAATCATTTTAAAATGTCCGCCCCACAGCGGTGAAGCGGATGAAGCCGGTGGGTCACTGACAAATAACCAAGATGGACAACTCATTGTCATCTACGCAGTTACTCGGGGGGTTCTCCCTGTGCAACGCACGCCAGTGTGACGTTAGGTAATCACCTGGGGCAGGGCCACTACCCCACCTAACGTCCCCAATGTCCTCAGCAGTGCCGGGCCACCGGGGAGCCAGGCCACAACAGGACATAATGAGGCCCCTCTGCCAAAGGTGTGTGACCCGTCCCCCGGGGGGAGTCCCGCAGGAGCAGCAGGGAGCTTTTCCGGAAAGGCCCGGATTCACCGAGAGCCGACACACTCCAAGCAGGAAGCAAGAAGAGCCGCGACCCCGCACACCTCCTGGAGATCCTCCTGTGGCCGACGTCCGGGAGCTGAGAGGACGAGGGACGGTTGAAGGACAACAGAGCCTAGAGCATGCTCGCTACAGTCTGACCAGTTAGTCTAGGCCGGGGAGAACACAGATGGGTTGCAGGTCTTACAGGGGAGCCGCAGGTGACAGAGAACAAGAATCTCCTCACATTTCCCTTCGTAAAACTGATATCTTCCCCGGGCATCTCCATGGCTCACCATCCACTGGATCTATTGGGTGGGTGGAGGGGGTGGACGGGGATTGATCGATGACAAACGTTCTGGGTGGCCAATCGATCATATTCACTGAGCACTTACTGTGTGGACAGCACCATACTAAATGCTTGGGAAAGTAAAATACAAGGTTGGCAGGCATATTTCCTGCCAGTAAGGAGCTTACAGTCTAGGAGGGGAGACAAACATTAATAGAAATACATAGATTATGGATCTATACATAAGTGCTGTGGGATCAGGAGAGCGGTGAATAAAAGGGGCAAATCAAGTGAAGGGCGACACAAAAGGGAGTGGGAGTGGAGGAAATCGGGACTTAGTGTAGGAAGGCCTCTTGGAGATGTGATTTTAATAAGACTTTGAAGGTGGGGAGAGTGAATGTCTGTCAGCTATGAAAAGGGAGGATATTCCCGGCAAGAGACAGGACGTGGAAAACAGGTCGTTGGTGAAAGAGAAGAGATGGAGGTAGGGTGAATAGGTTGGCATTAGAGGAGGGAAGTATGCGGGCTGGCTTGTAGTAGGAGAGTAGTGAGGAGGGATAGGAGGGGGAGAGGTGATTGAGAGCTGTAAAGATGATGGTGAGGAGTTTCATTTTGACGCAGAGGTGGATGGACAACCACTGGAGGTTCTTAAGGAGTGAAGAAACATGGTCAGAGCTGATAACGTCTGCCATTCAGTGGCTTTTACTAAGCACCTACTATCTGAAGAGCACCATGCTCAATTCTGTGGAAGAGAACAATGGTGGCTACATTAGACACGGTCCTTTGAGAGGGCAGTCACTGACAACTAAATGAGGGCTAAGCTCAGATGGGAGATAAAAGGCTCTCCTACATCAGATTTGCCATGAATCAGGAGGCTACATCTGGTGAGAGATAATGTATTTCGTTGCGCTCAGCAACATAGTACGTGGTCAAGATATTTGATCGATTGATTTTGGTTTCCTTCTGACTAAAGGTTGAAGATTAAGAGGGGCAGCTTCTCATGTCGACACATTTGGGTCATGTAAAACCAACCTACTCACTGTATTTTGGTCTCATCTATCTCGCTACTGACCCTTAGCCCATGCCCTTCCACTGGCCTGGAACTCTCTCCCTCTTCATATAATAATAATAATAATAAGGATAATGATAGTAATAATGATTGTATTTGATAGCACTGTTCTAAGCGCTGGGGAAGATTCAAGGTTCTCGGGTTGGAAACGGTCCCTGCTGCACATGGGGCTCATGGGCTTAAACCCCAATTTACAAATGAGGGACCTGAGGTCCAGAGAAGTCAAGTGACTTGCACAAGGTCACACAGCAGGCACGTGGAAGAGCCAGGACTGGATCCCAGGTCCTTCTGACTCTCAAGCCCTTGCTCTTTCAACTAGGCCTCGCTGTCTACTGTGACAGACCATCACTTTCCCCACTTTCAGAGACTTAATAAAATCTCATCGCCTCCAAGAGGCTCTTCCCAACGGAGCCCTCATTTTCGCTACTTGCTCTCCCTTCTGCTTTGCCCTTGCACTTGGATTTACACCCTTTATTCTGCCCACATACATCCCCATAACACATATGTACATATTTGAAATGTATTTCAATGTATTTCTCCCCCTCTAGCCTGTAGGCTCCTTGTCTATAGCAAATATGTCTGCCAATTCCGCTATATTACACTCTCCCAATCGCTTAGTATAGTGCTCTGAACAAAGTAAGTGCTCAATAAATACCATTGATGGATTGATTTGACTGTCATTTTCTGTTGAGGCTCTGAAATATCTTCCTCCTAATTGCTTTTGTAGATGGTCTCAGCAGTGTTTGGGAAATTGTCAACTGCATGGCCGTGAGGGGATTCCTCCTGCTGGGATTCTCGGAGGCCCGGGAACTGCAGCTGGTCCACGCCGCGCTGTTCCTCCTGGTCTACCTGGTGGCCTTGATGGGGAATCTCTTTATCGTCACCGTCACCGCCCTCGACAGGAGCCTCCACACCCCCATGTACTTCTTTCTCAGGAACCTGTCTGTCCTCAACCTCTGCTACCTCTCCAACACCGTCCCCAAATCCATCCATAACGCTCTGACCAACCGTAGAGAAATCTCCTTTCTACGCCGTGCAGCACAGGTCTGTCTGGTGACTTCCTTTTTGTAGGGGCAGAATAAGTTCTCCTCACGGTGATGTCCTAGGACCGCTATGCCTCCATCTGCCTCCCCCTGCGTTACGAGGCCTTCATGAACAGAGTGGCTTGTGGGAAGATGGCGGCCGCCTCGTGGCTCAGTGAGGGCCTGCTTGGAGTCTTGTTTTCAGCTTTGACCTTCTCCCTGTCCTTCTATGGCCCGAAAGTCCTCCAGCAGTTTTTCTGCGATGTCACCTCCCCGGTGAAGATACCTGATCCGAGGACCACGTTGCCGTTGACGTGAGCATTACCTCTGGGTTAATGTTAGGTGTCGTCTGCTTCATTCTCATCATCGTCTCATACACGCGAATCTTCCGGGTCGTGTTGAGGATGCCGGCCGCTGTCGTCACTCTCTTTGTCATCACTTGTTTCCATGCTTTCTTAAAACCACCCTCAGATTCCCACTCAGTCCTGGACCTGCTGATGTCCGTGTTCTACACCATGCTGCCTCCCGCCTTGAACCCCCTCATCTACAGCCCGAGGAACAGGGACATGAAGGCCACTCAGGGGAGCGGGCTAAGCAGGGAATGGCTTCCATCTTGGGAATGTGAAGTCACCATTCTTTGCCTGCTGGAGTTTCCATGGCCACAGTAACTGACCCCAGCATCTTTCAGAGACCGGATCTTTGTGTGTTTCACCAACAGACCACCCTAGAAGAATGGAAAACCATGTATAACACTTATTTAGAACAAGCTCCTCATTTCCACAGACTGGGTCAGGCTAGATTCGTCTTCTGCCTCCTGAGCTGAAGGCCACCCTTCGAAAGAGGGCACAAGTCTTAATGGAAGGTGACACTCAAAGTCGTACCATTGTCAGTCGGAACTGCTTTTCCCCGAGAAATAATGTCATTGGTGGGGGATTAGCTCCTGAATGGACTCATATCCTTCACTTGGAACCCGACCTCAAACTTCTAATCTTTACACTGCCCAATTACCACGTTGCAGAATGCATCTTGCTCCTATTCCTGCATGTCTTTACAGTGTTTCATGTCTAAATGTGTGTGTGTGTGTGCGCGCACGCGCGCTCGCGCACTCGCACAGTATGGCTCAAGCAAAAGTAATTTCCCCCGTGTGATTAATTGGTTTCTGTTTTGTTTTTGTTTTTTCACTGGCATTCAGATTGATAAATCAATGCCTTTTGGTGTTGTTATTTTCAAACTGGTATTGGTTAAGCACTTCCTTTGCGACAGACATTGTACTAAGCACTTCGGTAGATACAAGATAATATGTTTGGACATAGTCCCTGTCCCTCCTGGGGTTCGTGGTCTTAGTCCCCAGTTTACAGATGAGGCAACTGAGGGATGGAGAAATGAAGTGACTTGCCCAAGTTCACATAGCAGGGAATTGGTAGAGCTAGGATGACAACCCTGGTCCTCTGACTTCTGGGCCCATGTCCTATCCACTAAGCCATCCAGGCACCAAGCACATCTACTGATTCTCTCCACTTCAATCCATACTTCATGCTGCGGCCCGGATTATCTTTGTCCAGAAACGCTCTGGACATATTACTCCCCTCCTCAAAAACCTCCAATGGCTACCGATAAATCTGCGCATCAAGCAGAAACTCCTCACCCTGGGCTTCAAGGCTCTCCATCACCTCGCCCCCTCCTACCTCACCTCCCTTCTCTCCTTCTACTGCCCAGCCCGCACCCTCCGCTCCTCCACCACTAATCTCCTCACTGTACCTCGCTCTCGCCTGTCCCGCCATCGACCCCCGGCCCACGTCATCCCCCGGGCCTGGAATGCCCTCCCTCTGCCCATCCGCCAAGCTAGCTCTCTTCCTCCCTTCAAGGCCCTGCTGAGAGCTCACCTCCTCCAAGAGGCCTTCCCAGACTGAGCCCCTTCTTTCCTCTCCCCTCGTCCCCCTCTCCATCCCCCCGTCTTACCTCCTTCCCTTCCCCACAGCACCTGTATATATGTATATATGGTTGTACAGCAGAGTTCCACCAGCACCACTAATTATTCAGGACTAACTCTCAAACTACAAGAAAAGATCAGCGAAGCAGCATGGCCTAGTGGAAGGAGCACGGGTCCAAATGTCAGAGGACCTGAGTTGTAATCCTAGCTCTGCCAATTCCGTGCTTTGTGATCTTGGGCAAGTCACTTCATTTCTCCATCCTTCAGTTGCCTCATCTGTAAAATGGGGACTCAATACCTGTCCCTCCCCCGACTTAGACTGTGAGCCCCGTGTGGAACCTGATTGTTTTGTACCTACCCCTGTACTTAGAACAGTGCTTGACAAATGGTAAGTGCTGAACGAATTCCATGAACACTGAAGTTCTGAATGGTAGTCAGTCTCCCAGCCTCAAAGTTATACTCACCTGAGCACTACTATGTGGGGTGGTGATCAGAGTTCCGCACAGAGTAAACATGCAATAAATACTACCGATTGATTGATTGAGTGATGAAAGGAGAATGAGCAACAACAGATGACCCAAACAACTACTGAATGGAAAGCAGAAACTGAGAAACTGAAAACAAGGAGGCAGACGAAAGAAAAACGTCTGAGACGATATTTCATCCTGTAGACCAGTTTCAAGGACCAAGAACCACGTGACCAGAGGGTTCTCTTGTCTCCTGGGCCCCGAGGTCCCTGGGTAGGGCCCCGATCCGGTCCTCCAAGCATTCCCCTCAGAGTTGTGCCAGCTTTATCTTTGGGGATGGGGTCTGTCTGGAGAAGCATCTCAGTATCCGCGGAAGAGTAGAGAGGGGATGAGGGCTCCTCGTTGTCCCTCCTTGGCTGACCGAACCCAGGAATCCAAGGGGAGAAGAGGGGACCAGCCCAGCATGGCAGATGTCGGCGACTACCAGCCCCATGCTGCCCTGGTGAGTCTGCCCTGGGGTGGGGATGGAGGCGCGGGGAGAGGCCAGCAGCCTGTGGTGAGTCTATGGGGAATCTTGCACTCGGACCCCAGGTTGAAGTTCAGATTAGGGCTGCATTGCAGGCGGGTTTGCAGAAGCAGAAACCAGGTTTCAGCAGGGACGAGGATGTGGCCGATGCCACAGCACAAGCCACTAGTACTGGAATCACTTCCTCTGCTCAGGTTCCTAGTCGCACGGTCTTTGTACCTGGGTCAGCACTTATCTGCTGTTTGTTCTAGGACAGCTCCTTCATCGTCTCACGGACAGCCCTTCATCGGCCCAACATCGGCCCTCTGTTATCCCTCCATCATCTCTTCGTCGCCCCTTCGTCAACGCCCCATCTTCCTTCCATCCCCCTAGACTGTCAGCTTGTTATGGGCAGGGAACGTGTCTACCAACTCTGTTGGATTGTCCTCTCCTTAACGATCTAGTCCAGTGCTCCAAACACAGTAAGCGCTCAGTAAATACCATCGATTAATCATTTCTCCCAGGACTCTGCCAAGACCGAGTTGACGTATGTAATTGGGGTCCAACGCCAGACCCTTCACTGTTTAACCAGACTTCACTCTGCGGTTCATTTTCCTCGTACTGAGACAGCTGCAATTGGATTCTCTGGCCCCGCAGCTGTGCGTGTGTTTGTGCGCGCGCGCGCGTGCACGCGCCTGTGTGTATGAGCTTAGGGCAGGGTAGGAGAATCATGGAGCAAATCCCAGACTATAGGGAAGGGATACATCTTGGTAGGGAACAGTTGGGAATGTTTTCAGTTTCACCCTAGGGAACAGGTTTGGGGGTCACGGAAGAGCTGAATGAGAGACTAGATACACTTATGGGTGTATGCTTCTACCTACTATTTGTATTTTATTCTCGCAAGTGATTAGCCCAGTGCTCTGCAAAAAGTAAGTGCTCAATAAATATGATTGACTCTGTGCGACTGTCCGTGTGTGGGAGAACCCCGGTCTGTGAGTGAGCGGAAATACATGTGATGGCATTATGTGTTTGGATACATGTATGTTTAGCTGTGATTTTGTGGGTGAGAATAAATTTTGTGCTTCAGGGTGCCTTGTAGGGTTGGTATATCCTTGCTTTTTGTGTCCACGGGGGGCTCAATAAACACTGTTATTACTATTACCAGTCAGTCAATCAGCTTAGTACAGTGCTCTGCACACAGTAAGTGCTCAGTAAATACGAATGAATTAATGAACATTTACTGAGCTCAGAGCAGAGCTCTGTGTGTAGAGTACTATACTAAAGTGGTTGGGAGAGTACAATATAACAATGTAACACACACTCCCTACTCACAGTGCGCTTACCGTCTCTGTACATATCTGCAATTTATTTTATAATAACATCTTTACACCCCTTTCGACTGTAAGGTTGTTGTGGGGAGGGAACATGTCTACCAACTCTGTTACATTGTATTCTCCCAAGTATTTAGTACAGTGCTCTGCACACAGTAAATGAACAAAAATACGATTTCCCAATTGCTTGGTTGATACTACAACTTCTAGAAGGGCTTTTACTGCTATTACTGCTATTATTACCATGACTGCTTTCCCATCTTATATCTTTGTTATCTTGTTGTCCCCACTTGGAGTATTATGGTGTCAATCCTCCTTTGGAATTCCTTCCTAGTTACGTGGCTCCTAGTTACGTGGAAATCGAATACCAAGTTCCTAGGTCATTTTGTAGTTGATAACACTCTTCCAACATACCATAAGCTTCTCCTTCCATAGACTCACCCACAAAATTCCTGTTGATTTCTTCACCTCTTCAAGATCTTTGTCCTGTGCAGGGAGTCATCATCATCTACCAATGACCAACATTTCCATGGTGAGGGAGCGCCTCCTGCTGGGTTTCTCCGTGGTCCGGGCGCTGCAGCTGTTCCAGGCGGCGCTGTTCCTCCTGATCTACCTGACAGCCCTGATGGGGAAGCTCCTCATTGTCACCATTACCGCCCTCAACCAGCGCTTCCTCACCCCCACACGTCCTTCTAAATCAGGCACCTGTCCGTCCTTGACCTCTACAACATCACCGTCACCATCCCCAAATCCATCCAGAATACCCTGACCAACAAGAGATTCATCTCCCTAGCGGGTTGTGTCGTCCAGGCCTTCTCCGTGGTCTGGGTTGGCGGCTCAGAGCTGTCTGTCCTCATGTTGAAGACCTAAAACCGCTAAGCTGCCATCTGCCTCCCCCTGAGCTACGAGGTCGGCAGAGCTCGAGGGTCCTTTTGGGAAGATGGCTGCCACTTCCTGGCTCAGCACGGGCCTGTCTGCAGCAATGTGTTCAGCTGGGACGTTCTCCCTGTCCTTCTGCGACATACCCGCGCTGCTGAAGATCACATTCTCCGAGAAGCACATCGCCATCGACACGACCGTGATATCTGGGGCAGCCATAGGTGTCGTCTACTTCATTTCCATCGCCGTCTCATACGTGCGCATCTTTGGGGCCGTGCTGAGGATGCTGACCGCCGAGGGCCGGGCCAAAGCCTTCTCCACTTGCCTGCCTCACCTCATCGTCGTCACTGTTTTCCTCTCTATGGGTTTATTTGTTAGTATAAAGCTGCCCTCAGAATCCTCCTTGATCGTGGACCTGCTGGTGTCCGTTTTCTACACTGTGGTGCCCCCGGCCCTGAGCCCCCTCATCTACAGCCTGAGGAACCGGGACATGAAGGCCGCCATGGGTAGGATCCTAAAAGGGTCATTCACCCAGCCCCTGCTCTCGGACAAAATGTCTCCTTCCTTGTGCAAATAATCTCACACCACCACTTTACCGAGAAATTGCCCTTGGATCTAGCCAGATACTTATCTGTCCTACTGGGTTCACAGACAACACTGGACGTTGATGAATTGTCAAAGGCTGGGAGGGAGGCGGCTAAGACTGAAGTATGACTGGCAATCCAGTTTTGGGGCGGCATCATGGCCTATGGGAAGGAGAGTCCTTGTAGACTGTAAGCTCACAGTGGGCAGACAATGTGTTTAACAACTCTGTTACACTGGACTCTCCCAAGGGCTTAGTATAGTAAATCCTGTTTTGGGGAGGTTCTAATCCCTGCTCGGCCACATGTCTTCTGTGTGACATTAGGCAAGCCACGTAACTTCTCCCTGCCTAGGGTTACTTCATTTGTAAAATGGGGATTAAGACTGTGAACCCCACATGGGACAACCCGATTACCTTGGATCTACCCCACTGTGCTTAGAATAGTGCTTGCCACATAGCAAGTGCTTAACAAATATCATAATTCTTTAAAAAATTTTGATCATGGCCTAAAAGAATGGGAATCGCTCTAGGCTATAAGCTCAATGTGGGCAGGGAACGTGTTTACCAACTCTGTTATATATTGCAAGGGCTTAGTACAGTGCTGGGCCCAGAGTAAGTGCTCAATAAATATGTTTGATTGATTGATTGATTGAGTCTCAAGTTCTGATGCCAACTATGCTACCGGCTTGCTGTGTGACCTAGGGGCAGTGACGTAACATCCCTAGAATCTCTCTTGCTCTTACACTCTGAGTCCCTGTGGGACAGGAATTGTTTCTACTCCAGCACGTGGAACAGTTTATGCACACAACCTCTTAATAAATTCAATAAACACAGCTGGCACTTGTCAGCTGCGTGACTTTGGGCAAGTCACTTAACTTCTCTGTGCCTCAGTTACCTCATTTGTAAAATGGGGATTTAGAATGTGAGCCCATCGTGAGAAAACCTGAATACCGTGTATCTCCCCCGGAGCTTGGAACAGTGCTTGGTACATAGTAAGCGCTTAGCAAATGCCATTATTATTATTGTTGTTGTTATTATTATTTATAATGATATCATTATTAGTAACGATTCTGAAAATATAATGATATGCTTTTTAGCAAGACTCTGGGGGTGGGAATGAAAGTTGGGAAATGGGAGGTGGTATGGGAGAAGGGAAGAAAAGGTGACTGCAGCTCCATCTTTCTTGTCAACTCCATCCTCTCTCGTCAATCCGTCTTTTCTTCCCTCCATCTATTAACCCTACCAACCATTCATCTATCTATCCATCCATCCATCCACCCAGAGCACTGACTTGGGAGACAGAGGTTGTGGGTTCTAAACCAAGCTCAGCTCTTTGTCTGCCCTGTGACCTTGGGCAAGTCACTTCACTTTTCTGTGCCTCAGTTACCTCACTTGTAAAATGGGGATTGAGACTGTGAGCCCCATGTGGGACAGGGATTGGGTCCAACCTGATTACCTTGTAACTACTCCAGCACTTAGAAGGGTGCCTTGCACATAGTAAGTGCTTAACAAACACCATAAGTATTACTATTATTATTATCAGTGGTATTTATTGACCACATGCTGGGTGCAAAGCACTGTAGTAAGCTCTCAGGAGAGGTGAAAAGAGATAAAATTGCAATGTTCCTCCTCTGTAGGAGATAATCATCTAATGCGGGAGATAGACACAGAATAAATTATGTAAGGGAGGAAGGAGAGACGGGAAAGATGAGAAAGTGGATGAACGCTTGATTCAGTACAGTTTATATAGTCAAAATGAACAGGCCTTCAACGGATTGACTGACAGATTGAGTGTTCCAGGTTATGAAATAGACAAAGGTGAAACCATTCAAAGTGGTTAAGGACTGTCATTGAAAACGGGAACAGTTGGGACGCTGGGATGCAGCTGCCGCTGTTCCCACGGGAACCCGAGGGCCGGCACCATCGCTGATGCTGCAAAGGGCATGCCCTTGTCTCCCAGCAGTCTCAGAAACCACGTGACTAGAGGGTACTTGACTTGTCCGGGCCCTGAGGTCGCTCGGAAGGGCCCTGAGCCATCCTTCAGGGACGCCCTCGGAGCAGCTCCTGCTTTATCTACAGGGATCAGAGTCTGTCTGGACAGCTTCTCAGGGTCTGAGGGGGAATGGAGAGGAACCGAGGGCTCCTCTAAGTTCCTTTCTGGCTAACCCAGGAGTCTGGGGTGAAAGGAGGGACCAGCCCAGCTCTGCAGAGGTCAGCGAACTGCAGACCCACGCTGCCCTGATGAGGGTGACCGGGGGTGAGTAGAATGGAGGGGCGAGGGGAACGAAGATGAGGATGGAAGTGATGGGGCCTAAGTGGGGTTCGGACCAGGGCCGCGGCTCCCAGCGGGGCAATGGTGCTAGCAGGAGGGGAGGTGCTTCCCAGTTCAGTAACCCCCAACAATCACACACCTCTCCTCCTTCCTCCTCAAATCTCGCTACCATAATAATGATGGCAATTGTTCAGCTCTTACTATATGCAAAGCACTGTTCTAAGCGCTGGGGGGGATACAAGGTCGTGGGGCTCACATTCTTTATGTACATTTTACAGATGAGGTAACTGAGGCCAGAGAAGGTAAGTGACTTGCCCAAAGTCACACAGCTGACAAGTGGCAGAGCCGGGATTAGAACCCATGACCTCTGGCTCCCAAGCCCGTGCTCTTTCCACTTTGCCATGCTGCTACCATGCCAACTACCTGCCAGGCTAACGTGCTCCAGCACTGTGTCAGCACTATGGACAGTCATTTTGGGCTTTCTTGGGTCCCAGAATCCCATGCAGATGGTAAATGACATGCAGGGCTGAAAGAGTGTGACCAGCTTTGGACTGCCACTGACACTATTAACAATTCCTCCCTGTAAGAGTTTTTTCCCAAATGTTGGAAGAAAACAAATAGCGGGAAAGGTTGGAATCACTGCCTTCATGGGCTTTCCAGCTGGCTGGGCTACGTTGACACAGTATATTTTACTATCAGTCAAGTAATCTTGAATCATATTTATTGAGAGCTTAGTGTACACACTAAGCACTTGGAGAATCATAATAATGGTAGTAGTACGTATTAAGCTCTTACTATGTCCCAAGCACTTTCCTAAGCGTTGGGGTGGATACAAGTTAAGCACATGGGGCTCACCGTCTCCTATCCCTATCCCCAGTTTTTCAGATGAGGTAACTGAGGTTCAGAGACATTAAATAACCATGGTCACACAGCAGACATGAGGCGGAGCCGGAATTAGAACACAGCTCCTTCTGACTTCTTCTGACTCCCAAGCCTGTGCTCTATCCATTTTAGAACACCATAACAGACACATTCCCTGCCTCTTCTAGAAGGAAAGAAAGAATGAAAGATGAATATGAAATTATTGTGTGCCATTTTACTGATAAGGAAACAGAGGTTCAGAGAAGTGAAGCAACTTGACCAAGGTTCCAGAGCAGCAAAAGGAGAGAGGCAGGATTAGAACCCAAATCCTCTTACTACCAATAAGCTAAGCTTGGGAGAGTACAATAAAACAGAGCTGGTAGATGTGCATGCTACCTACAAGGAGGTCACAGTCAAGAAGAGAACTCCTGGACCCATGCTTTTTCCACTAAATCAATCAATGAATCAATCGTATTTATTGAGCGCTGACTGTGTGCAGAGCACTGTACTAAGCGCTTGGGAAGTACAAGTTGGCAACTAAATGAGGATGGAAATGAGTTAAGTCGTGCTTGATTTAGGTGAAGTGGATTTAGAGGGATGGGAATGAATGGGAAAGCTTGTTGGAGGAGGGGGGATTTTAGCAGTGCTCAGAATTCGGGAAGACCTGTGCTCTCTCTGATTTTAAGTGGATAGGAGAGGGATTTCCAGGCTAGGATGGAGACGGGAGAGTAGATTGTGAGTAACAACTAGAAAGTTGCTTTGAGAGCAGAGAAGACGTGATGAACGATGGACTGGAGTGAAGCGCAGTCATAGGGCAGAAAACCTTCAAGCCGATTGTGAGTTTTTGCTGCTTATGAAAAGACACAACTTGTCCTGAGTGAAGGCTGAGGAGAGGGGAAGATGTAGGCTGAGCGATGCTCTAGGGATAATAATATTGATAATAATAATAATAATAATAATAATAATAATAATAATAACAATAATAATGGTATTTGTTAAGTGCTTACTATGTGCAAAGCACTGTTCTAAGCACTGAGGTGGCTACAAGGTGATCAGGGTGTTCCGGGGGGCTCACAGTTTTAATCCCCATTTTACAGATGAGATACCTGAGACCCAGAGAAGTTAATTGACTTGCCCAAAGTCACACAGCTGACAGTTGGCAAATCTGGGATTTGAACCCATGACTCTGACTCCAAAGCCTGTGCTCTTTCCACGGAACCGCTGAATGATGTATTCTTGTGTTTCTGTGAGTCCACGTGTGAATGCAGATATTGAGCAAATTGAATCAGTTTAGTGTATATGTGGGTTTTATTTTTGTTGTTTTTCTTAAGGTATTGGCATGTACTTATAACATATATACAGGTGCTGTGGGGAAGGGAAGGAGGTAAGATGGGGGGGATGGAGAGGGGGACGAGGGGCCAATGGACTGAGTGCTTTAAAGCCAATGGGGAGGAGTTTTTGTTTGATGGGGAGGTAGATGGATAACCACTGGAGGTTCTTGAGATGTGGGGAAACATGAACGTTTTTGCCGAAATCTGATCTGGGCAACAGAGTGAAGTACGGACTGGAGTGGGGAGAGACAGGAGGCTGGGAGATTGACAGGGAGACTGATACAGTAATCAAAGTGGAACAGGATAAGTGCTTGGGATTATTGAGGTAGTTGTTTGGATGGAGAGGAAAAGGTGGATTTTAGCGATGTTGTGACGGTTGAACTGACAGGACTTAGCGATGGATTGAATATGCGGGTTGAATGAGAGAGGAGTCATGGATATTGCCAAGGTTATGAGCTTGAGAGAGGAAGGATGGTGTTGCTGTCTTCAGTGTTGAGAAAGTCAGGGGGAGGACAGGGATATTCCAGGGGTGGGTACAAATAATCAGGTTGGACGCAGTGTATGTCCCACATGTTGCTTTCAGTCATAACCCCCAATTTACAGATGAGGTAACAGGCACAGAGAAGGTAAGTTACTCGCCCTAGGTTATACAGCAGACATGGGGTGGGGACAGGATTAGAATTCAGGTCCTTCTGTCTACCAGGCTAATTCTATCTCCACTAAATGGATGAATTTATGTATAAAGGCACTTCTTGTTTAACTCTAAAACCACCGAAAAGTTTTCACTGAATTTATGTTCATATCTTCATGTTCTCTGACCTCTCCTATCCCATATTCATTTTAGTTTCAGTCTCCTCAACCAAAAATAATACTCTTGATAGTTATTAAGTGCATACAACGTTCCAAGCAACGTATTAAGTGCTGGGGGAGATTCAGGACAATCTGAAAGAACACAGCCATGTCCCTTGAAGGATTCACAGACTACATAAGAGGAAAAAAAGGTATCGAATCATCATTTTACAATTGAGAAAACTGAGGCGAAGAGAAATTAAATCACTTTCCCATGGCTATGCAGCCGACAAGTGGTACAGTTGGAATTAGAAGCCAGGTCCTCTGACTCCCGGGCCTGAGTTCCTCCCAATAGCACCCTGTTTCTACACAGTTCATAGCTTGGTGCTTTCAATAGAATGTAATTTCCTTGGGGGCAGTGATCACATGTACTGTTACTGTGTCCTCCTTGGGTACTCAATAAATAAAATTGATTGACTTATACTTATTCTTTCACCCCCAACATCATTGTCTGTAAATTGAAGTCTTCCTTCCATCTTCCTTTTCAGGGAGTCGACACCATTTCCCAGAAATGTTCAGTGTCTCCACGGTGAACTCAAATATCATTTTGAATTCAAGAACTGTCTCCTCTCCATAATTACTAGCAAGTGTCCTGCCAATTCCTTCACTCATCCCATCAGTTGACTCTAACGTTGGCTGTTCACTCATCGCACACAGAAATTAGTGCTGCCTCCCAGAAATGCCCAACGTCTCCACGGTGAGGGAATTCCTCCTGCTGAGTTTCTCAGAAGTCCGGGAGCTGCAGCTGGTCCACGCCGCGCTGTTCCTACTGGTCTACCTGACGGCCCTGACGGGGAATCTCCTCATCGTCGCCGTCACTGCCCTCGACCGGTGCCTCCACACCCCCATGTACTTTTTCCTCAGAAACCTGTCCATCATCGACCTCTGCTACATCTCCGTCACAGTCCCCAAGTCTATCGTCATCTCACTGACAGATCATAGATCTATCTCCCTCCTGGGCTGTGGGGCCCAGGTCTTTTTGGTGGATCTGTTTGCTGCTTCGGAGCTGTTGGTTCTCACGGCAATGTCCTATGATCGCTACACTGCCATCTGCCGCCCCCTGCGCTATGAACTCATCATGAACAACACGGCCTGTGGAAAGATGGTGGCCACCTCCTGGCTCAGCGGGGTGCTGATTAGCGTCCTGCTTTCAGCTTCGACATTCTCCCTGAGATTCTGTGGGTTCAACATCGTCCAGCAGTTCTTCTGTGATGTCCCCACCCTGCTGAAGACCTCCTGCTCCGAGAACCACGTCACCATCGATGTGAGCATCATCGGTGGGACAGCTATAGGTATTGTCTGCTTCATCTGTATCGTCGTCGCCTATGTGCGTATCTTCCAGGCTGTGCTGAGGATGCCGGCCTCCGAGAGCCGGGCCAAAGCATTCTCCACCTGTCTGCCCCACTTCACCGTCTTCACTGTCTTCCTCTCTACAGCCATGGTCTCCTACCTCAAGCCCGTGTCAGACCCCCCCTCGACCCTGGACCTGCTGGTGTCCGTGTTCTACACCGTGGTGCCCCCCACCATAAACCCCCTCATCTACAGCCTGAGGAATCGGGACATGAAGGCCGCCCTGGGGAGAGCTCTAAAGAGGAGATTCCTCCTCCCTCCTCTAAGAGACAAAATGTCTGTTTCCTTTTGCTGACCTACCCCATTCCTCATCAGGGTTCCGACCGTGGGGGTATCTGTCCAAATAGAAAGTCCAGTGCCTGTGGATTTGTCACTGTCTGTGACAGAGGCTGATTTGACATGTGTGACTGTAAGCCTGGTGTGGGCAGGGATTGTCTGTCTTTATTCTGAATGGTACTTTCCAAACGCTTAGTATAGTGCTCTGCACACAGTAAGCACTCAATAAATATGACTGAATGAATGAATAAATGACTTACAATTGATTGTTTGGGTGAAAGCATGGCATAGTGGAATGACCATGTGGCTGGGAGTCATGAGATTTGAAAGGTCTGCCCGATTCTGTCACCGGCCTGCTGTATGACCTTGGTCCAGTCACATAACCTCTTTGAGTCTCTTCTCAGGCCCCCGGTTCCTCCCCCTCCTCCTTCCCTCACCCCCAGCGATCTGGCCTTCTACTTCATTAATAAAATTAAATCTATCAGGTCCGACCTCCCCAAAGTCACTCCCCCTCCTTCTCCAACCCCCCGGCTCTCAAAACTCTCTGCTACTCTCCCATCCTTCCCAGCAGTATCCTCAGAGGAGTTCTCCTCCCTCCTCTCAAGTGCCACACCGGCTACCTGTGCTTCTGACCCCATTCCCTCTCATCTCATGAAATCTCTCGCTCCATCCCTTCTCCCCTCCTTAACTTCCATCTTCAACTGCTCACTCTCCACTGGTTCCTTCCCCTCTGCCTTCAAACATGCCCATGTCTCTCCCATCCTAAAAAACCCTCTCTTGACCCCACCTCACCTTCTAGTTATCGCCCCATCTCCCTCCTAACATTCCTTTCCAAACTCAAGCTGGCTACTAAATGAGGATGAAAATGAGTTAAATCGTGCTTGATTTAGGTGAAGAGGATTTAGAGGGATGGGAATGAATGGGAAAGCTTGTGGGAGGAGGGGGGATTTTAGCAGTGCTCAGAATTCGGGAAGACCTGTGCTCTCTCTGATTTTAAGTGGATAGGAGAGGGAGTTCCAAGCTAGGATGGAGACGGGAGAGTAGATTGTGAGTAACAACTAGAAAGTTGCTTTGAGAGCAGAGAAGACGGGATGAACGATGGACAGGAGTGAAGTGCACTCATAGGGCAGAAAGCCTTCAAGCCGATTGTGAGTTTTTGCTGCTCATGAAAAGACACAACTTGTCCTGAGTGAAGGCTGAGGAGAGGAGAAGATGTAGGCTGAGCGATGCTCTAGGGATTATAATAATAATAATAATAATAATAATAATAATAATAATGGTATTTGTTAAGTGCATACTATGTGCAAAGCACTGTTCTAAGCACTGAGGTGGTTACAAGGTGATCAGGGTGTTCCGGGAGGCTCACAGTTTTAATCCCCATTTTACAGATGAGATAACTGAGGCCCAGAGAAGTTAATTG